>NC_088236.1:28535350-28642850 GCF_036934945.1 Oncorhynchus masou masou | reverse complement strand
TCTATTGTTATTTTGGTGGACATATCAACCAATCAAAAATGTTGTATTTTAGAGACGAATCACAGGAAACAATGTCATGGTTTAAGTAAAGAAAACGCTTGTGAAAGATGAATTGCACATGAATATTCCCACAGTCTTCAGAGCTGTGACCCGGCATTACACTATGCAGTGTAATACCTTTCTTGCACTATTGGTTAGAGCCTGTAAGTAAGCATTTCACTGTAAGGTCGGCTACACCTGTTGTATTCGGCGCACGTGACAAATAAACTTTGATTTGATTTGCTGGATATGCGCTTGACTTCCTCTGCAAAACTACTGGCTAACAGCTCATCTCAGGCCTAAGTCAGGCATGTACACACACACACACACACACACACAAATACACACAAATACACACACACACATACACACACACACACACACACACACAAACACACACACACACACACACACACACACACACACACACACACACACACACACACACACACACACACACACACACATACACACACACACACACTCTTATGCCTAATGTATTTTGTATTATCAACCCAAAATGTGGTTTGGCAGCCCTCAGCAGCATTCCCAAATGTTATCTGAAGTTAATCAGAGATTTTTTACAAATATATATATATATATATATATTTCACCTTTATTTAACCAGGTAGGCAAGCTGAGAACAAGTTCTCATTTACAACTGCGCCCTGGCCAAGATAAAGCAAAGCAGTTCGACACATATAACAACACAGAGTTACACATGGAGTAAAACAAACATACAGTCAATAATACAGTAGTAATAAGTCTATATACAATGTGAGCAAATGAGGTGAGATAAGGGAGGTAAAGACAATAAATAGGCCATGGTGGCGAAGTAAATACAATACAGCAATTAAAACACTGGAATGCTAGATTTGACAGTAGAAGAGTGTGCAAAGTAGAAATACTGGGGTGCAAAGGAGATAAATAAATAAATACAGTAGGTGAAGTGGTAGTTGTTTGGGCTATTTATAGATGGGCTATGTACAGGTGCAGTGATCTGTGAGCTGCACTGACAGCTGGTGCTTAAAGCTAGTGAGGGAGATAAGTGTTTCCAGTTTCAGAGATTTTTGTAGTTAGTTCCAGTCAATGGCAGCAGAGAACTGGAAGGAGAGGCGGCCAAAGGAGGAATTGGCTTTGCTATGGTGACCAGCGAGCAGAGATAAGGCGGGACTTTACCTAGCAGGGTCTTGTAGATGACCTGGAGCGAGTGGGTTTGGCGACGAGTATGAAGCAAGGGCCAGCCAACGAGAGCGTACAGGTCGCAGTGGTGGGTAGTATATGGGGCTTTGGTGACAAAACGGATGGCACTGTGATAGACTGCATCCAATTTGTTGAGTAGGTTGTTGGAGGCTATTTTGCGAAATAGGAATCCAATTCTAGACTTAACTTTGAATTGGAGATGTATTATGTGAGTCTGGAATGAGAGTTTACAGTCTAACCAGACACCTAGGTATTTGTAGTTGTCCACATATTCTAAGTCAGAACCTTCCAGAGTAGTGAAGCTGTGAGTAGTGATGCTGGTCAGGTGGGCAGGTGCAGGCAGCAATCAGTTAAAGAGCATGCATTTAGTTTTTCTTGTAACATTGACATCATTGATGTATATAGAGAAGAGAGTCAGCCCGAACAACAAGCCCTCAGATTTGACACACTGAACTCTGTCGGAGAAGTAGTTGGTGAACCAGGCGAGGCAATCATTTGAGAAACCAAGGCTTTTGAGTCTGCCGATGAGGATGTTGTGATTGACAGAGTCGAAAGCCTTGGTCCGGTCAATGAATACTGCTGCACAGTATTGTTTCTTATCGATGGCGGTTAAGATATCGTTTAGGACCTTGAGCGTGGCTGAGGTGCACCCATGACCAGCTCTGAAACCAGATTGCATAGCGGAAAAGGTACGGTGGGATTCGAAATGGTCGGTGATCTGTTTGTTAACTTGGCTTTCGAAGACCTTAGCAAGGCAGGGTAGTATAGATATAGGTCTGTAGCAGTTTGGGTCAAGAGTGTCCCCCCCTTTGAAGAGGGGGATGACCGCAGCTGCTTTCCAATCTTTGGGAATCTCAGACAACACGAAAGAGAGGTTGAACAGGCTAGTAATAAGGGTTGCCACAATTTCGGCAGATCATTTTAGAAAGAAAGGGTCCAGATTGTCTAGCCCGGCTGATTTGTGGGGGTCGAGATTTTGCAGGTCTTTCAGAACATCAGCTATCTGGATTTGGGTTAAGAAGAAATGGGGAGGCTTGGACAAGTTGCTGTGGGGGGTGCAGGGCTGTTGACTAGGGTAGGTGTAGCCAGCTGGAAAGCATGACCACCTGCTTATTGAAATTCTCAATTATAGTGGATTTATCGGTGGTGACAGAGTTTCCTATCCTCAGTGCAGCTGGGGGGGAGACACTCTTATTCTCCATGGACTTTACAATGTCCCAGAACTGAGTTTGTGTTGCAGGTAGCAAATTTCTGCTTGAAAAAGCTAGCCTTGGTTTTTCTAACTTCCTTTGTATATTGGTTTCTAACTTCCCTGAAAAGTTGCATTTCACGGGAGGTGTTCGATGTTAATGCAGAACGCCACAGGATGTTTTTGTGTTGGTTAAGGGCAGTCAGGTCTGGAGAGAACCAAGGGCTGTATCATTTCCTGGTTCTACATTTCTTGAATGAGACATGCTATCATGTTCTGACCATCGTTCGTGTGTGTTTTCCTTGTTTTAGTGTTGGTCAGGATGTGAGCTGGGTGGGCATTCTATGTTGTGTGTTAGGCCTGATATGGTTCTCAATCAGAGGCAGGTGTTAGTCATTGTCTCTGATTGGGAACCATATTTAGGTAGCCTGTTTTGTGTTGGGTTTTGTGGGTAATTGTTCCTGTCTTTGTGTTTGTGGCACCAGATAGGACTGTTTTGTTTTTTTCACGTTTCTTGTTTTGTAAATTGTAGTACTTTCATCTTTATTAAAGATGCACAAAACTAACCACGCTGCATTTTGGTCCGCCTCTCTTTCCCCACAAGAAAACCATTACAGAATTACCCACTAACCAAGGACCAAGCGGCGTGGTAAACAGAGGCAGCAGCAACAGCAGCAGGAGAAGCAGCAGCAGCAGCAGCAGTGGGAGAGGCTGCACTATTTGGAGAAGTGGACTTGGGTGGAGATCCTTGATGGGAAAGGACCCTGGGCAGAGCCAGGGGAATATTGCCGCCCCAAAGCCGAATTGGAGGCAGCGACAGCAGAGAGGCGGCCTGAGCTACCCGTCTGCCCAGCGCCGCCTGAGCCACCTGTCTGCCCAGTGCCGCCAGTCTGCCCAGTGCCACCAGTCTGCCCAGCGCCACCCGTCTGCCCAGCGCCGCCTGAGCCACCCGTCTGCCCAGCGCCGCCAGCGCCGCCAGTCTGCCCAGCGCCACCAGTCTGCCCAGCGCCACCCGTCTGCCCAGCGCCGCCTGAGCCACCTGTCTGCCCAGCGCCACCAGTCTGCCCAGCGCCGTCAGTGCCGCCAGTCTGCCCAGCGCGGCCAGGCTGCCCAGCGCCGCCAGTCTGCCCAGCGCCGCCAGTCTGCCCAGCGCCGCCAGTGCCGCCAGTCTGCCCAGCGCCGCCAGATCTGCCATTCAGCCAGGATATGCCATTCAGCCAGGATCTGCCATTCAGCCAGGATCTGCCAGAACTGCCATTCAGCCAGGATCCGCCAGGATCCGCCGGAACTGCCAGTCAGCCAGGATCCGCCAGTCAGCCAGGATCCACCAGTCAGCCAGGATCTTCCAGATCCGCCAGTCAGCCAGGATCTTCCAGATCCGCCAGGGTCTGCCGGAACCGCCAGCCAGCCAGGGTCTGCCGGAACCGCCAGCCAGCCAGGGTCTGCCGGAACCACCAGCCAGGATCTGCCGGAACCACCAGCCAGCCAGGATCTGCTCGATTTATCAACCTGCCTGAGCTTCCTCTCAGTCCTGAGCTTCCTCTCAGTCCTGAGCTTCCTCTCAGTCCTGAGCTTCCTCTCAGTCCTGAGCTTCCTCGGTTCCGAGTTGCCCCTCAGTTCAGTGTGGCCTGTTGTTAGGGTTCCTAGGCCAAGGTTAGCGGCGAGGGTCGCCACTCAAGGGACGCTAAGGAGGGGGAGCCAGGATCCGCTAGTCAGCCAGGATCCGCCATTCAGCCAGGATCTACCGGATCCGCCATTCAGCCAGGATCCACCATTCAGCCAGGATCTGCCAGAACTGCCAGTCAGCCAGGATCCACCATTCCGCCAGAACTGCCAGGATACGCCAGGATCCGCCATTCAGCCAGGATCCGCCATTCAGCCAGGATCTGCCATTCAGCCAGGATCTGCCATTCAGCCAGGATCCACCAGTCAGCCAGGATCTTCCAGATCCGCCATTCAACCAGGATCCGCCAGCCAGCCAGGGCCTGCCGGAACCGCCAGCCAGCCAGGGCCTGCCGGAACCGCCAGCCAGCCAGGGTCTGCCGGAACCGCCAGCCAGGATCTGCCGGAACCACCAGCCAGCCAGGATCTGCTCGATTTATCAACCTGCCTGAGCTTCTTCTCAGTCCCGAGCTGCCCCTCAGTCCCGAGCTGCGCCTCAGTCCAGTGTGGCCCGTTGTTAGGGTTCCTAGGCCAAGGTTAGAGGCGAGGGTCGCTACTCAAGGGACGCTAAGGAGGGGGACTAAGACAATTATGGAGTGGGGTCCACGTCCAGCGCCAGAGCCGCCACCGCGGACAGATACCTACCCAGACTCTCCCCTATAGGTTTAGGTTGTGCGTTCGGAGTCCGCACCTTGGGGGGGGGGTACTGTCACGTTCTGACCATCGTTTGTGTGTGTTTTTCTTGTTTTAGTGTTGGTCAGGACATGAGCTGGGTGGGCATTCTATATTGTGTGTCTGGTTTGTCCATTTCTATGTTAGGCCTGATATGGTTCTCAATCAGAGGCAGGTGTTAGTCATTGTCTCTGATTGGGAACCATATTTAGGTAGCCTGTTTTGTGTTGGGTTTTGTGGGTAATTGTTCCTGTGTTTGTGGCACCAGATAGAACTCTTTTTTTTCACGTTTCTTGTTTTGTAAATTGTAGTACTTTCATCTTTATTAAAGATGCACAAAACTAACCACGCTGCATTTTGGTCCGCCTCTCTTTCCCCACAAGAAAACCATTACATGCTTATTTAAGATGGTGAGGAAGGCATTTTTAAAGAATAACCAGGCATCCTCTACTGACGGGATGAGGTTAATATCCTTCCAGGATACCCGGGCCAGGTCGATTAGAAAGGCCTGCTTGCTAAAGGGTTTCAGGGAGCGTTTGATAGTGGTGAGTGGAGGTCGTTTGACCGCTGACCCATTACGGATGCAGGTAATGAGGCAGTGATCGCTGAGCTCTTGGTCGAAAACAGCAGAGGTGAATTTCGAGGGCAAGTTGGTTAGGATGATATCTATGAAGGTGCCCGTGTTTACAGCTTTGGGGTTGTACCTGGTAGATTCATTGATCATTTGTGTGAGATTGAGAGCATCAAGCTTAGATTGTAGGATGGCCGGGGTTTTAAGCATGTCACAGTTTAGGTCACCTAGCAGCACGTCTTTCAACCCCACACACACTGACACATACACGCATCTACACTTATTCACACTGTCATTTACACACAATCACGCATACAGAACACACAGGCTCGCATTTACTATGTCCTTGCACAGAAACATACACATACATAAACCTAGTCCAGTTTATGGTTCAATAGAGCCCATTACACAACCAAGCCCTCCGAATAGCCAGTGAGTATGCAAGCAAGAGGGGCCTTCTCTCTCGTGGAGATGTGTGCCTCTAATGCCTTGAGGGCATCAAAGGTCCCAGCGATGCGAGGTCAGGCTTCTTATGGATGTGGCTGGAGTGTATTTACAGGGGAAGGGAGTAGCATTACTTTAATCTCTGGTCTAGAGTGAGGAAATGTTTACAGCATTTATCCCTTTATTAGTAGATAGAAATATCACAAACTGTATTACCTGGTATCTAGACCAATAAAATAAAAGTGAAATACATTTGCAGGCTGGGTAGGCTCAATATGATAATTGTGAGTACAGGCCTACTGTAGTGTATGCTGTATCATGTATTCCACAGTCCAGGATTGTCAAATCATGCATCATTTTTCCCTCACATGGGTTTACTGTTTAGAGAGAGAAGGTAGGGGAGGCTATGCCCTCCTTTTGGTTCGCTGCTTCATGTAAAACAGTGGGAGAGCTGGACCACTGAATCCCGATGAGAGAGAGACATCACTGGTACACAGTAGAGAGACAGACATACATACAGTTATATCCAGTCGTTCAGTTAGCAGGCTTCAGGCAGACAGCCCAGAGAGGATGCGTATATAAACTTGACGATTAAAAAATAGAGGTTTTCATTTGCCTAGAGATTACAGTAATCATTATCCCACTGAATGGTGGACTACAAGAACATGGGTGAATACAAGCAACTCATGTCCACTTATCAGTAGGCTTTATAGGCAATCAGCTCGTCTATAATGGCTCATTTATTTCTAATTGTCAAATTTAGCAGGAGACAATTTACCTCCCCCATCTCCTTACATTGTGACTCATTATCTCACAACTTCTCTCCCATTTCTGTCTCCCTCCCTCCATTTTCTTCCCCTCTCTCTCGCTCTGTCTCAGGTGACGTCCCAGCGGATGCAGGGGGTGTTGCTGCTGGTCTTCGCTAAGTACTACCACCTCCCCTTCCTCCGAGGGGTGCAGACAGAGACCACCCGCACCGGCCTGGGGGGCTACTGGGTAAGACACCTGCCTTTTGAGACTACATTCTACAGAGAACCACACAAAACTGTCCACAATGACTAGTGATGGGGAAGAAATCGCTTGTTACATATCGCAATAGGATTTTTGGATGATATTATATTGATATTTGATTAATTGTATCATGCTCTCTCTTGTTTCTCTGCAGCAGACATATAGTAAGCGATATGTTTTGAACATCAAATCTCAATAAAATCACAGTATCGAATCGCAATACATATAGAATCGTGATAATCACAATACATATCGTTTCGGCACCTAAGTATTGTGATAATATCGTATCGTGAGGTCTCTGGTAATTCCCAGTCCTACACTGACTTATCCTAATCACCAACTCAGGGAGAATCAGACCGACCACATTAATGAAGACAGCCGCAACACTCTAGGCTAAGATATAGAGGTGGGAATGTGAGTGCTATTGAACTGAAGTGCACAATCAGAACTGACCCACCCTTAAAGCTAGAATCTTTAATTGCTTTTTACATTTGTCATTTAGGAGACACTCTTATCTAGAGTGACTTACAGTAGTGAGTGCATACCTTTTCTTTTTCTTTCACTGAAACAAAGCAGTCACCTTACCTCTTTAGTAAGAAGCTGAGGGATGGGCCTGGAGGAATTTGACCATTCTCAGACTTATAGACAGAGCTATGGATGCACGCACTGACCATACATTTACAGTACATTGTTTACAAACATTTGAGTAAAACAAGCTTATATTTGGGGTTCTGAAAGTTCAAAAATGTATCTAGCAACTTCTAGCTTTAAAAAGCCTTCCCACAGTCAGTCAGTCTAAGGACAACAAGGCAGTGCTAAGGATGAAAAGTGACCTTCCCTCCAGGGTTGCTTCTGTTGGCCTCTGTTTCCCTTACTTCTCAACAGTTTGTCTGGAAGTCTGCCTCCATACCTCTGTCCAGAAGGTGGTGTTTTAGTATTCTTAAAGAGAGAATGCCTTTATGGTTCATAGCATTAAAGGTAGACTCAGCAATATGACATAGATGCAGAAAGTAAACAATTTGCCGCAACAACTAAGAGCGTTGATGCGCGAGGCTCATCTTCTCCTCTGTTTTGGTGCCTTGGCTTCCACACCGTGAACAGTGTGAAGCGAACCCGTGCATGTGCACAGAGTCTCTGTGTGACTGTGTGAAAGTGAAGTCTTGCATCTCACTCATCTCAGTATCTGCGGTGCTGCTTGTAGCAACGTCATGTTGCTGAGTCTACCTTTAAAGGGATACTTCAGGATTTTGTACATAAAACCCTTTATCTACTACAACGTGTCACGTTCTGACCTTTATTTCCTTTGTTTTGTCATTATTTAGTATGGTCAGGGCGTGAGTTGGGGTGGGCAGTCTATGTTTGTTTTTCTATGATTTGGGTATTTCTATGTTTCGGCCTAGTATGGTTCTCAATCAGAGGCAGGTGTCATTAGGTGTCTCTGATTGAGAATCATACTTAGGTAGCCTGGGTTTCACTGTGTGTTGGTGGGTGATTGTTCCTGTCTCTGTGTTTGCACCAGATAGAGCTGTTTTTTTTCCCCTTCACATTTCTTGTTTTGTTAGTTTATTCATGTGTAGTGTCGTTATAAATTAAAACATGAATAACCACCACGCTGCGTTTTGGTCCGCCTCTCCTTCAAGTAAAGAAAACCGTTTCACCCCGGAGTCAGATGAACTCATGGATAGCATTTGTATGTACATGCATTCAGTTTGAAGGAAGTTTGAGGTAGTTTCGTGTATCAATGCTAACTAGCAGTGCGTTATTTACACTAGGCTTCCAGTCATTGCGCTAATGCTAGTTATCAACTTCCATCAAACTGTAGGCAGAGACATAAATATGGTATCCGCAAGTTCATTTGACTCTGGGGAAGTAGATAAAGGGCTTATTTGCCACAATCCCAAAGTATCCCTTTAAACACTCCCCAGATAATTTCTTTAGATATGTAAATGAGATCTGAACTTAAAATAATCAGTTTCCTATTGTAACGGCGTTCTTCGTTTGTTGAATGAGAGTCGGACCAAAATGCAGCGTGTTGGTTACTCATGTTTTTTAATGAAACAAATGAATCGCGATACATGAAATAACTGATATAAATAAATAACAACAAAACGGAACGTGAAACCTAATTACAGCCTATCTGGTGAAACTACACAGAGACAGGAACAATCACCCACGAAATACAAAGTGAAACCCAGGCTACCTAAATACGGTTCCCAATCAGAGACAACGAGAATCACCTGACTCTGATTGAGAACCGCCTCAGGCAGCCAAACCTATACTAAACACACCCCTAATCAACCACAATCCCAATGCCTACAAAAACCCCAATACAAAAACACAATTACATAAACCCATGTCACACCCTGGCCTGACCAACTAATTATCTAAAACACAAAATACTAAGACCAAGGCGTGACAAACCACCCCCCCCCCTAAGGTGCGGACTCCCGGACGCACCTCAAAACCATAGGGAGGGTCCGGGTGGGCGTCTGTCCATGGTGGCGGTTCCGGCTCGGGACGTGGACCCCACTCCATAAATGTCATAGTTCCTCCCCTTCGCGTCCTGGAATGATCCACCCTCGCCGCCGACCATGGCCTAATAGTCCTCACCCAGAACCCCACTGAACTGAGGAGCAGCTCGTGACTGAGGGGCAGCTCGGGACTGAGGGGCAGCTCGGGACTGAGGGGCAGCTCGGGACTGAGGGGCAGCTCGGGACTGAGGGGTAGCTCGGGACTGAGAGAAAGCCCAGCACTGAGAGGAAGCCCAGTACTGAGAGCAAGCCCAGTACTGAGATGAAGCCCAGCCAGGCAGTTGAATCCGGCAGATCCTGGCTGACTGGCGGATCTGGAAGAGTCTGGCTGACTGGCAGATCTGGAAGAGTCTGGCTGACTGGCAGATCTGGAAGAGTCTGGCTGACTGGCAGATCTGGAAGAGCATGGCTGACTGGCAGATCTGGAAGAGTCTGGCAGACTGGCAGATCTGGAAGAGTCTGGCAGACTGGCAGATCTGGAAGAGTCTGGCAGACTGGCAGATCTGGAAGAGTCTGGCAGACTGGCAGATCTGGAAGGGTCTGGCAGACTGGCAGATCTGGAAGAGCATGGCAGACTGGCAGATCTGGAAGAGTCTGGCTGACTGGCAGATCTGGAAGAGTCTGGCTGACTGGCAGATCTGGAAGAGTCTGGCTGACTGGCAGATCTGGAAGAGTCTGGCTGACTGGCGGATCCTGGCAGACTGACGGCTCTGGCTGCTTCATGCTGACTGACGGCTCTGGCTGCTCCATGCTGACTGGCAGCTCTGGCTGCTCCATGCAGATTGACAGCTCTGGCGGCTTCTTGCAGACTGACAGCTCTGACTGTTCCATGCAGACTAACAGCTTTGGCAGCTCCTTGCCGACTGGCAGCTCCTTGCAGACTGGCAGCTCCTTGCAGACTGGCAGCTCCATGCAGACTGGCAACTCCATGCAGACTGGCAACTCCATGCAGACTGGCAGCTCCATGCAGACTGGCAGCTCCTTGCAGACTGGCAGCTCCTTGCAGACTGGCAGCTCCTTGCAGACTGGCAACTCCATGCAGACTGGCAGCTCCATGCAGACTGGCAGCTCTAGCTGCTCCATGCAGACTGGCAGCTCTGGCTGCTCCATGCAGACTGGCAGCTCTGGCTGCTCCATGCAGACTGGCAGCTCTGGCTGCTCCGAACAGGCAGGAGGCTCCGGCAGCGCTGGAGAGGAGAAAGGCTCTGATAGCGCTGAACAGGCGGGAGACTCCGACAGCGCAGGAGAGAAGAAAGGCTCCGACAGCGCTGAATAGGCGGGAGACTCCGACAGCGCAGGAGAGGGAGAAAGGCTCTGATAACGCTGAACAGGCGGGAGACTCCGACAGCGCAGGAGAGAAGAAAGGCTCCGACAGCGCTGAATAGGCGGGAGACTCTGACAGCGCAGGAGAGGGAGAAAGCGCTGGCTGCGCTGAACAGGCGAGGTGCACTGAAGGCCTGGTGCGTGGTACTGGAACTGGTGGTACTGGATTGAGGACACGCACAGGAAGCCTGGTGCGGGGAGCTGCCATCGGAGGACTGGTGTGTGAAGGTGGCACAGGATGGACTGGACCGTGAAGGTGTACTGGAGAGCCTGAGAGCAGGACTGGCACAGGACGTGCAAGGCTAGGTAGGTACACAGGAGGCCTAGTGCGTGAGGCTGGCACATTTTTCACCAGCCGACTAACACGCACCTCAGGACTAGTATGGAGCGCTGACCCAGGTGCCATTAAATCCCCGACACGCTCCGTCGGACGAATCTTGTACCTAAAGCACCAAACTAGCAACTCCCTCATTACTCTCTCCTCCAATTTCCCCATTAACTCCTTCACAGTCTCTGTTTCGCTCACCTCCAACACCGGTTCTGGTCTCCTCCTTGGCTCCTCACGATAAACAGGGAGAGTTGGCTCAGGTCTGTCTCCTGACTCAGCCATTCTCCCTCTGAGCCCCCCAAGAAATTTTTGGAGCTGATTTTCAGGTTTCGCTCTGCGCCGCCGTGTCTTTCTTTTCGACTCCATTCTCCTATAGCCCTCTTTGCACTGCTCCAGCAAATCCCAGGCGGGCTCCGGCACTCTCTCTGGGTCAGCCGCCCACCTGTCTATTTCTTCCCACGTCGTATACTCCAAGCCTCTGCTGTCCATAACGTCCTCCCTTCGCTGCTCCAGCTGCCTGTTAACACGCTGCTCGGTCCGTGTGTGGTGGGTGATTCGGTAACGGCGTTCTTCGTTTGTTGAATGAAAGTCGGACCGAAATGCAGCGTGTTGGTTACTCATGTTTTTTAATGAAACAAATGAATCGCGGTACATGAAATAACTGATATAAATAAATAACAACAAAACAGAACGTGAAACCTAATTACAGCCTATCTGGTGAAACTACACAGAGACAGGAACAATCACCCACGAAATACAAAGTGAAACCCAGGCTACCTAAATACGGTTCCCAATCAGAGACAACGAGAATCACCTGACTCTGATTGAGAACCGCCTCAGGCAGCCAAACCTATACTAAACACACCCCTAATCAACCACAATCCCAATGCCTACAAAAACCCCAATACAACAACACAATAACATAAACCCATGTCACACCCTGGCCTGACCAACTAATTATCTAAAACACAAAATACTAAGACCAAGGCGTGACACCTATGATGTACCCTTTAAGGGTAATGAAAGCCCATGCAGTTGATCAAAGTTTGCAGAGGCTGTCTGTCTGCCTGTTTTGCTGTAGTAATTCACTGTGTCTTTCTATTGTCCTCTCTGTGTGAACTCAGATAAGCATCAGCACATTCTGCAGGTCTCCCTCTGCTGTGTCATCTCTTGTATTTTTGTAGGTCAGAGCTGTTGAGGATGAGCAGCAGGAGGAAGCACACGGCTCCATCCTGCCTTCATTCACATAGAGCACTGCACGTTAAATATTAATCATGTCATTCACTGGTCATTCATGTATCCACAAACTTCCTGCCCTCAGGTTTCCGCACTGGGGGTTTGTCTCATAGGCTAGGTTACTATTCGTACCATTTGTTCTTTCGGTTTGCAAATTGAATGTTTTATTACATCATACTAATTTTGCCATTCTGCCCCTGTCCCCAATCTTCTACCTTATTCTGTTCCTCTCTTTTTCTCTCACTCGACCCCTTCCTTTATTCTCTCACTCCCTCCCATTTCTTCGGTCCTGTTGTAGGGTAATAAAGGGGGTGTGAGTGCGCGCATGTCTGTGTTCGGTCACACCATCTGTTTCCTGAACTGCCACCTGCCGGCCCACATGGAGAACTCTGAGCAGCGCATGGAGGACTTTGAGAGCATCCTGCAGCAGCAGCAGTTTGAAGGCCAGGCTGCCACAGGGGTGCTGGACCACGAGTTAGTCTCTATACATATGAACACTGGACCACGAGTTAGTCTCTATACATATGAACACTGGGACACGAGTTAGTCTCTATACATATGAACACTGGACTACGAGTTAGTCTCTATACATATGAACACTGGAACACAAGTTAGTCTCTATACATATGAACACTGGAACACGAGTTAGTCTCTATACATATGAACACTGGAACACGAGTTAGTCTCTATACATATGAACATTGGACCACGAGTTAGTCTCTATACATATCAACACTGTAACACGAGTGAGTCTCTATACATATGAACATTAAACCACGAGTTAGTCTCTATACATATCAACACTGTAACACAAGTTAGTCTCTGTACATATGAACACTGGACCACGAGTTAGTCTCTATACATATGAACACTGTAACACGAGTTAGTCTCTATACATATGAACGCTGGAACACGAGTTAGTCTCTATACATATGAACACTGGAACACGAGTTAGTCACTATACATATGAACACTGGAACACGAGTTAGTCACTATACATATGAACACTGAGCCCACTTAAGTTTACATCCAGGCACTTGCGCAAATAAACAACAGTGTAGTTTTTTTGTGGGGGGGGGGGGTCGCCTAAAGGTCCCAAAACTTCTGCGCATGTGTGAGATTCTCTATGTAGATTTTTTACATAGCTGCTGCTCACTTTGCTAGCGCTTCCCCCTCCTTCCTCCCTGCTGCGATGATCTGACGTCTTTATCTAGTGTAGCCTAGTCTAAAACCTTTCACATGTTGTACAATAGACATACCCTGGTGTTGTACAACAGACATTACCATTGTATTGTACAACAGACATTACTGACATGTTGTACAATAGACATTACTGACATGTTGTACAATAGACATAACCGTCGTATTGTACAATAGACATTACTGACATGTTGTACAATAGACATTACTGACATGTTGTACAACATACATTACTGACATGTTGTACAATAGACATACCCTGGTGTTGTACAACAGACATTACCGTCGTATTGTACAATAGACATTACTGACATGTTGTACAATAGACATTACTGACATGTTGTACAATAGACATTACCAAACTTATTTGTCTGTTGTAACAGTAGGCTTTTACTAACATAAGCACAACACAAACAGGCAGTCTAAATAGCGATTGCATGTCATGTTTTCATCGTCATTGCAAACATTGTCTCAGCAGGAATAAACAAACACATAAGAAAGCATACTTGCAGCAGTCTACCCTCCCTTGTATCCAGTAAAGATATAGAGGGTGTACAGTAGTTACGGTTACACTAAAAGTACCTCATTTAGCCATCGATATACCTAACCAAAGCAAATATTTGGTGTGATTTAGAGGACATACCTTATAATTAAAGGCATCTTCACAGTTCCGCTCTGCCCTCAGTCCACTCCATACTATTCTTCTCCTCCACAGTGTGGTGTTCTGGTTTGGAGATCTGAATTTCCGCATTGATGAACTGGAAATTCCGGCTGTGAAAGCAGCCATTGATAACAACAAACTCACCATGCTATGGGAGAAAGACCAGGTGAGATGCATGTTCAAGAAGAAAGCTCACTATTAAATGGAGAGTGTAATGTAGAGGATGCCACTAGAAGGCATTCAGAGATCAACATAACAGAGACACATAATTTAACCTTATTCACTGTTATCTCCTATTCTACAGCTGAACATGGCCAAAGACAGCGAGTCAGTGCTGGAGGGATTTCTGGAGGGTCCTCTCAAATTCCCCCCCACTTACAAGTTTGATGTGGGGACAGATACATACGATACAAGGTTTGTGGTGACATGGGGGTCTTTCTTGCACCTAAAGATCAAATGAGAGGAGTGTTCTTATCATCACAGCTCTTACCCCCCCCCCTGCTTTCTCTATCTCTTTCTCTCGCTTTCTCTCTCTCTCAGTGGGAAGAAGCGTAAGCCTGCGTGGACAGACAGGATCCTGTGGCGTCTGAGGGCCACAGTTCCCTCTGGGCTGACCCCTAATGCTGGGAAGAGAGGCTCTATTTTAGGGCCGAGCAGCGGGACCAAGGTCACCCAGCACTTCTACCGCAGTCACATGGAGTACATGGTCAGCGACCACAAGCCTGTCTCTTCCATCTTCACCCTCCAGGTGAGACACGGCCCCTCTCCCTCTCTTTCCCCCCCATGTCCCAGTTGTCACCGGAGTTGTGACATGCACGTAACTTTACCTAAAACGCAGCTGTAACCTGTAATAAACAGTGATAACCATTGTTGTAACAGATTTCTACAGACTGTATGTTGATGCTGTATTATGTCGGAGAGAGATGTTGATGTTGTGTTCTATTGATTATATACCATGATGATATTGACCTCCAGAATTCTGTGTGTAGTTCCCCTATAAGGTGGACATGCCCCTGGTGACGATCATGGTGGAGGATGAGTGGAACAGCATTGCAGATGCCACGTGCACGTTCAAGGCTGCACCTAATTTCTCTCGCAGCTCCTGGGACTGGATTGGGCTGTACAAGGTTCTAACTCGCAACCTTCTAGAGCAGATTTCAATGTTTAACAAAGCGTGACGTAACCCAGATAATGTGTCATGATGAAGTCATAATTAGCTAAGACATTAAGTGTTTTTGTAAAATCAGGAATCGGTGCTGCCTTTGCCTCCCCAGGTGGGATTCAAACACCATAAGGACTATGTAGGCTATGTGTGGGCCAAGCAGGAGGAGGCAGATTACCATAGAGTAGAACACGAGGTAAGGGCAACTTTTAATAACAAACATGAATGAACTGGAGAACCTTGTCATGGTACTGTATCTTTATGTGTTTTGACTCGTCTCTCCCTCTTTGCGTGTCTTTACCTCTGCAGGTGACCTTTACTGAGGAAGAGTTGCCCAAGGGCTCAGGAGACTTCATCTTGTGTTACTATAGCAATAACACGAGCACCCTCGTGGGTGTGACAGAGCCTTTCCAGGTGCTTACAGTGATGCTGTCTAGTTTGTATGGTAAATAATAAAACATTGAAGTATAATGGGATTGGTCATTTAACTCTCCTTTGGTTCTTCCACACCCATCCCCGCTACTTCATTTTGTTCTACACCATTTCCTGTGCTACTTCCCTATGCGCTTCTTTTCCTTGGTCCTTTGCTCTTCTTTCTCTATCTCTTCCTCCTCTCCTCCTCTCCCTCATCTCTCCTCTGCAGATCCAGCTGCCCACCTCCAGCCCTGCTAGTAGCCCCTCTGACGACAGCTCTGATTTCACCTCTGAGGACGACAGCGTGGTTGGTATGAAGACCATGTCCCGCAGCCCCAGCCCCCGGAAAAAGAAAAACAGAGCCCGACACAGCCATAGGCGCAGTCCCAGCCACAGCCGTAGCCGCAGTGGCAGCCCTGCGCTGCCCAAAATGAAGGGCCTCAAACTGCAGCCTGGATCAGCCCACAACATCACAGATGGGGAGAAGGAGAAGGCCTCATCTGAGGCTGGGGATAGAGGGTTGTAATAGAGCCCCTGTTATTCTGCGCTCACATGACCAACTCTGTGTGGTTTCTTAGTACATGATGCACTGTACTGTATTATATGTTTCCTTTATTGAAAATGTACATTTTCGGGTGCCATTTGTTTCAGGACTGGGGTTAGGCTTCTCGTACTGGAAGACTACTTTGTCTTGTGTGATTTTTCTTAAGCTGTTTTCAAATGTATGTCTCCCTGTAGATTCTCTCATTCCTCTCACACTCTCTCTCACACTCGGTCACTCTTCCCTCTCAGGTGTAGAAAATACAGGGAGTTTTTGGCTGATTTTAAGAGAACCTTACAGGGCAAATCATTACCAAATCTCAGGCAGAGGGAATTGGCCACCAAAATGCATATTGCCAGTTGTTTCACAGATATTTTGAAGCAGCATAATATTTACCCCTCTGTATCAGCTCTGGGGGCTTAGTCAGCAGGTTAGCATGTGTGACAGCATGAACAAATGATGTCTTTTGATGAGGTGAACAATTAGTTTGACTCCCAAAGGGAACATTCCTCGCAAATAGTAATAATCCCTATTTGCTTTAGCGCAAGTCCTGTCCTACATGTTGATACAGAATTGTGTCTGCTGCTACATATATTCTCTAAGGGACCTGGTCCACAAGTGATTTTTTTATGAGTTTTGGATTTAAAAAAAAGTAGAATCACCAGGAATTCATCAGAAAAGGAGTTTAATTTAGTAAATCTGTTCCAAAGTATTCCCACAAATAAAAAAAAAAGAGACATGTGATCGGGGTTTAATGTAATCAAGGTATGAAATGTATGTTATTTTAACATTTATTTTTGGACTTAGTTGTGGTCAATTTGCAGTGTACAAATGATTATTATTATGCTCCCGACCATCCGATCCGATAAAAATCATCCAGTGGCAGAATCGAGTTGCCTACCCCTGCCTTAGGAAGTGGGCCAAGGAGATGAACATAGAGAGCCAACCCTTAAGGAAATGTGATTCCATTTGCATCCACTGTGTTAGACAGAGTTCTAAATGCTAGGTGTAGTATACTACCAGTATATGAATACCTGCCCTTATTCATGAACCCTTGTGAGTTGGCTTGATTGCATGGATCTTCAATGCCATGAAGAAAAAATAAGTTGAAACATTTTCACCTTCAGGGTACCGGTGTTTCCATTTCTCTTATTTTCTTCCCTGCACTTCACCTCTCTTTTTCCCTCCTCTCTCTCGTGTCCCCTCTCTCCCTTTTCTCTATTGGTGATAGTGATTAGCTGAAACTGTTCTGTCACTAGAAGTGATGTGTTGGATTGTTAACCTGTGACCTCCAATTCAACACCCTAGACACTTTCTACCTATGGGCTGTTAGCTTAGGACAGTGTGTGCTGTTGTACTGTAACCTCATTGTGCGTGATTTCATGTATGTATGCCACTGTGTGTGTGTGTGTGTGTGTGTGTGTGTGTGTGTGTGTGTGTGTGTGTGTGTGTGTGTGTGTGTGTGTGTGTGTGTGTGTGTGTGTGTGTGTGTGTGTGTGTGTGTTTTGGGTTTACAAGAGTGAGTGTGTGATTGTGTATGACTGATAGTGATGTGTGTACGTGCTTGTATGGTTTTCTGGACATACTGTACATTCCGGTACTGTGATTTTGTGCCGTTAAAAGTGCTGTTTTTGACTTTTGACTGTTTGGAAAAAATGTTATGACGACAATGTAAACACAAAATGACATGTTAGATGTAGATACATAAGGAAAATGAAAGGCTGACTCAGTTTGCTTGCAGAACAGCAAGAAAGACAATTTCTTTCATCCTATTTAAACGATACAAAAATACACTGTAGACAGTCTGAAGCTCCTCCAAGGTAAATGATCAGTACTGCATACGTACAAGTGGAAATGGCTTTATATTGTTGTTATCCATTGATTATGTGTATCAATCAATATAACTTAATTGATCCAAAGTATGGTTATAGAAAAGGTGATAAGGAATGATCTGAAAGTCTAATTCAATTGTCTTTTGCTATTTTAGTCTTTGGAAATGTCTCTCTCCCACACTGTATGTGGAATTTTAAATATATGAATAAGGAATGTTATTGAAAGATTATAACGTGTTTAAAACAGGTGAGAGTAGGCTATGTACTGTATGTAAATGTCAAATATCAAATAGAGAACATATGACAATCAATGCCAAAAATTATGCATATATTTTCTTATTTTATTGTGTCAAATGACAACCTGAATTCTGCTGGCAGGTGTGGGAGGACAATGTTAATGCAAACGGGTTTATAGTCAGTTCTATTTAATATATAGTGTATACATATTTGTTTTTATTTATTTTAATTTTATATTTATTCATGCACACAACATAGTTTTATGTGGAGGCAAAAAGAAACAACCTCTTGACTTTGTTTATCTGTGATGTCAGATCAAATGTCATTTTTTAAAATTGTATTGTCTCTGCTAGCTTGTATGTGATTGGGATTAAAACAACTGGAAAACATTACAACAACATTGTGAGAGGCTTGAATTGGCTAGTTGTTGAATGTTGATATTAGAGGGTGTGTTGTGGACCCGTCCAATGGGGTCAGGGGAACCTCTCTGCTTTCCAGCTTAACACCTCTGTCATACGCATTGTTTCGAGAGAAAAAAGAAAAGTCCTCTTTAAGCTGTACAGCTGGTCTGCTCTTTGAGTCTTTCTTGTTTTCAGTCGGTCAGATCAAAGAAGCATTTCTCTACACCCACAATAACATCTGCTAAATATGTGTATGTGACCAATAAAATTTTATTTTATTTGACATCAATAAGGAACTAATTATATTGCAATACATTGATGTTTTTGCAGTATATTGTAAGAAACAGCTCTATTATAAAACATACAATGCCTAGACACCTCATTGTGTCGGGGGTGGTTTGTTACAGTGGAGAAGACCACCAGAAATGTTACAAAGGAAACATATGCTATGAGGTACTTTCAGTGTTGGTTGTTATTTAACAATAACCAGGTCAGATCTTCAATAGTCATTATAAGCTCATCACTAAGCTAAGGATCCTGGGAGTAAACATCTCCCTCTGCAACTGGATCCTGGACTTCCTGACGGGCCACCCCCAGGTGGTGAGGGTAGGTAGCAACACATCTGCCACGTTGATCCTAATCACTGGTGCCTAGTGCGTGCTTAGTCAGGGGTGCGTGCTTAGTCCCCTCCTGTACTCCCTGTTCACCCATGACTGCATGGCCAGGCACGACTCCAGCACCATCATTAAGTTTGCAGACGACACAACAGTGGTAGGCCTGATCACCGACAACGACGAGACAGCCTATAAGGAGGAGGTCAGAGACCTGGCCGGGTGGTGCCAGAATAACAACCTATCCCTCAACGTAACCAAGAATAAGGAGACGATTGTGGACTACAGGAAAAGGAGGACCGAGTACGCCCCAATTCTCATCGACGGGGCTGCAGTGGAGCAGGTTGAGAGATTCAAGTTCCTTGGTGTCCACATCACCAACAAACTAGAATGGACCAAACACAACAAGACAGTCATGAAGAGGGCACGACAAAGCCTATTCCTCCTCAGGAACTAAAAAGATTTGGCATGGGTCCTGAGATCCTCAAAAGGTTCTACAGCTGCAACATCGAGAGCATCCTGACTGGTTGCATCACTGTCTGGTACAGCAATTGCTCGGCCTGACCGCAAGGCACTACAGAGGGTAGTGCGTACGGCCCAGTACATCACTGGGCAAAGCTGCCTGCCATCCAGGACCTCTACACCAGGCGTGTCAGAGGAAGGCCCTAAAAATTGTCAAAGACCCCAGCCACCCCAGTCATAGACTGTTCTCTCTGCTACCGCATGGCAAGCAGTACCGGAGTGCCAAGTCTATGACAAAAAGGCTTCTCAACAGCTTTTACCCCCAAGCCATAAGACTCCTGAACAGGTAATCAAATGGTTACCCAGACTATTTGCACTGTGTGTCCCCCCCCCCAACCCTTCTCTTTTACGCTGCTGCTACTCTGTTTATCAGATATACAAAGTCACTTTACATTCATGTACATACTACCTCAATTGGGCCGACCAACCAGTGCTCCCACACATTGGCTAACTGGGCTATCTGCATTGTGTCCCACCCACCACCCGCCAACCCCTCTTTTACGCTACTGCTACTCTCTGTTCAAATATGCATAGTAACGTCAACCATATCTACATGTACATACAGTACTACCTCAATCAGCCTGACTAACCGGTGTCTGTATGTAGCCTCGCTACTTTTCATAGCCTCGCTACTGTATATAGTCTGTCTTTCAACTGTTGTTTTATTTCTTTACTTACCTATTGTTCACCTAATAGCTTTTTTTGCACTATTTCTTAGAGCCTGTAAGTAAGCAATTCACTGTAAGATCTACTACACTTGTTGTATTCGGGCGCACGTGACAAATAAACTTTGTTTTGATTTGAAGAAGCGTTAACATTATTTTGTAATTCTACCAACGTAGAAAATGATTTACTTCGCTTTTACATTGGCTGCATTCATGTAAAGCCCTATCTAAACCATTTACAATTGTCTGTCCCCACTCCCCAGGCTGCCATCCAGTCCCAGTTAGACGGGGTGTGTACAGGTCTCAGTTATATATCCAAAGTCTGTTGATTTGAATGGTTTAATCTGTACCCCTCTCCTCCCTGTAGATGTGAGTCTGGTCGAGGCTGAGGTCCTGAGTGTTCCAGTGGAGAAGCGCAGACAGGGAACAGAGCCCTCCAGATGGTTACTCATGGACCTGAACACTGGCCTGATCAAGAAACACATCAGCGAGATGGACAGGAGGGTAACACAAGGTAAGGAGGAAGGATAGAAAAGTTAAGGTCATTTTCTGGACATTGAAATAAAATCATGTCCACTGCTGGAAGGCTCACTTTCTCTCCCTGATTCTCTCCTCTGTCCTCTGTGGAAGAGTTCAGACAGGGAACTGAGAACAACAAGAGCGGATGCATCACCTAGCCTGTCGGAGCGATGGAGAGAACTGACATATTGACAACTCGGTTTGAGAAAGTGTTTGTTTGTGCGTGTTTGTGTATACTGATGGAGTCAGAATTTTGTAAAGCCCTATCTAAACAATTTTCAATTGTTTGTCTTCACTCTCCAGGCTGTCAGCCAGTCCCAGTTAGATGATGTACCTACAGGCCTCAGCTCCACTATTGCCTGGGGGACATAAATGACACCCAGAACTCCCTGGCAGACATCAGCAAGGACTGGAAGCAAAGCATCAACACGGTTGAGTCTTGAAGGATGTAAAATATACTGGGATACAACACAGTTAGCTTGCCTCAGCTGTGGAGAATCTAAAGAATATATTTTAAGATGCCACATTATTGGGGACTATTATTATTGGCTTGCATTGCATTTGTTGTGATACTGTATGACAGACCTCTTCAACCTTGTTCCTGGAGAGTTACCTAATTATTATCTGGTTGATAAGCTAAATCAGGTACAGTGCCTTCATAAAGTATTCACACCTCTTGACTTTTTCCACATTTTGTTGTGTTACAGCCTGAATTTAAAATAGATTAAATTAAGATGTTGTGTCACTAGCCTACACGCAGAATACCCCATAATGTCAAAGTGGAATTGTGTTTTTACAAATGATTCAAAATGAATTCAAAAGCTTTAATGTCTTGAGTCAACAAGTATTCAACCCGTTTTTTATGGCAAGCCAAAATAAGTTCAGGGTTAAAGATCAACAAGTCACATAATAAGTTACATGGACTCACTCTGTGTGCAAAAAAAGTGTTTAACGTGATTTTCTTATGACTACTTCATCTCTGTACCCCACACATACAGCAGTGAATTTCCAATGCCTCACAAAGAAGGGCATCTATTGGTAGATGGGTAAAAAAGAAATGAAAACAATGAACATCACTTTGAGCCTGGTGAACTTATAATTACACTTTGGATGGTGTGTCACTACCAGTGGCGATTTTAGCATGTAAATCTTGGTGGGGAAAACAAAAAAATTTGTTTTTTAGATGCATGCCAGCAAAGACACAACACAACACATGACATATCACATCACTAAACAATACATTAATTGCACTATAAAGGTGACAAACGGTGCCCACAAACTTTTTTTTTTTAAATATTTTTTATTTAACCTTTATTTAACTTGGCAAGTCAGTAAAGAACAAATTCTTATTTACATACATAAAGCTGTCCCAACAGCAGAGTCCCAACACCTTACCACTGCTACACCTAGCTATCAGCAGAGCCTTGTCTGGCAACTAAACAGTTAATTCAGCCTCATTTACTGCCTTTAAAAAACATAGCTGATATGGCTGACTTGCTTAAACAAATGTGGTTTCTTCTGACAATTGAGATGTACAAACTATGGCGTAAGTGGACGACAAGCGGATTAGTGGCAATCAGTAATTTCGATTAAGACATTAATGAGTGAGCTCGGACCGACGTAGTCAATATACTGTAACTATTTTTTCAGCACTTTTGAAATGTACAGCGATAGAATTCAGAACATGGGCCATTCTTAAAGTATTCTCCCTGTACACCAAGTCAGAACCTTAGGATAAATAAATGGGGCATATAAGCAGACCATTTTTATTTAATTTTTATTTTACCTTTATTTAACTAGGCAGACAATGAAAGCTCTTACAATATTCAATGATTACATTTCTCGAAAACAGGCCATAGGCTACATGTGCATCACCAAGTAAGAACAGTAGGCAAAATTAAAAGGGGGAAAAGGAACCAAATTATTAGGGTGAGGCACATGGGCTACCGACAGCTTACTACACAAGTATTACTTTCTTCGCTACAGTATACATATCTCCCTGGCATATTACATAATTTATGCTGCAGCAAAGAAAACATTTTTGGTGGTGGCTGTGGTGTGCTCACTTGAACAGGAAGGTGGCGAGGAAGTACTTTGAGGGCAAATTGTGTCATCAAACTTTGTCGTTCTCTGGATTTATGGTGCTTTCAAGATAACTGGGAACTCTGGAAAAAAACAAGGTGGAATCATGATGACGTCAGTGAGCTTCAGGTCGGAGCTGTAGAAAGAGGCCCGATTTCCCAACTTGCAATTCCAAGTTGGATGACCGTTCAAAACACGTTTTCCCAGTCGGAGCAAATTATTTTCAAGAGTTCCCAGTTGTCTTGAACATACTGAAGTCAGATTTCCCTGTTCTGAGTTTCCAGTTGTTTTGACCGCGGCAGAAGTCATGCTGGATTGACAGCATGGCCAATGTCGAATGTTTATCCTTTTAAGCTTGGAAAAGAGACCCCTAAACCCAGACTTGAGACCACACACCCACTCCACTGAATAGTAGGCTAGTGATTGCTTTGCAATGCTTGCAGTTAGCCACTGATTCCTTCAAAACCACTCATTGTTGAATTTGTAATCTCCAACTTGTTGTGTAATGTTTGAGTTCAATGGCAGATGAGCACTAATACAGTGTATCTATAATTTCTCTTCATATGACAAAGATTAAAAAGGATTTGCCAGTAGATTGTCGACTTGATTCATGACTGCTTGCTAGCTAAGATTTTGAAAGTATGATGTCCAATCAGTCCAATCAAAGCTACTGTAGATATAACGTGTTTTAACGTCATCACCTTGAGCATGGGATGGGCACTACTATTGTAGCTCTATGGCAGCACCCAAGTGGCTACCCTTATCATGACTGAGCCAATCACAGAGCAACTTTACAACATTATCAACCCCTACGCTCTCTATTCTCCGCTGGCTGCCCCACCACCACAGAAGGCACTGAGTTAAACTTAAGCACTGAACTTAAAGCAAAAAAAAGAGACCATGTTTGTATGCAGATTTATTAACTTTATTATTAGAATTTTTTTAAACATTATTTGCAAACTGATATGTGACACGTATTAATGCCAAATAACATGCAAAACAGGCAACCCAAGCTTTTGTTCTCGCTAAACAGGTGGGGCTCTGCCCTGAATGACACGTCACCACTGGTCACTACAAAGATTCAGGCGTCCTTCCTAACTCAGTTGCCGGGGAGGAAGGAAACCATCATGGGATTTCAATGGTGACTTTAAAATAGTTAGAGTTTATTGGCTGTGATAAGAGAAACCTAGAGATGGATCATCAACATTGTAGTTACTTCACAATACTAACCTATATCACAATGAAAAGAAGGAAGCCAGTACAGAATATGCAAAACATGTCCTGAATACAAAGCGTTATGTTGGGGCAAATCCAACACAACATATCACTGAGTACCACACTTCATATTTTCAAGCATGGTGGTTGCTGTAATTGGTATACTTGTCCATCGGAAAGAAGTAGGGAGTTTTTTAGGATAAAAATAAACAGAATGGTAACGAACATGAGGGGAGACAGAGAGCTGGTTTCGGGCACAGGACGCAGCAGGTGTTCATTGCAAAGGACCACAGGAGGAGGCAGGTAGCTGGATCCAGCGGCAGGCAGAAGGCCATATACAGGGGTCCAAAAGGGCAACAGTACAGGCAGGGAAAGGCAGGCTAGTAATGTAGTCCAGGAGATCAGGCAATAGGTAGATAACAGGAAATACGATAGGCTAAATTACAGGCAGGGAATAGGCAAAAGGCATTGTTAGTGAGGCAGGCAAATCCTATCATACACATGATGCGTCACTCACAGGCCCAACAACACTCTGTGTTACAAAACAAACAATACCTCACAGTGATGGGGTGCAAAGAACTGAACTAAATAGTGTGTGATAATGACATACAGGTGTGTGAACAGGTGATTCGAATTCAGGTGATTGGGATCTTGAGAGTGAGCTGCGTTCAGAGGATCTAGGTGTTTGAGAGTGTGAGCTGGGTTGAAAAACAAGAGTGGGCTGGAAAACAAGCTGTGTTCAGGGGATCTACATGTGAGTCGGAAGCAGACATTACAGGAATAGAGCTAAGCATAGGCAAACTGCCAGAATAAAACGTGGTTAAGTCTGCAACTACTGTACACCTACAAACATATTTGTTTATTTGTCTGAATGGAGTTGTATTGATAACAAATGTTGACACCAAATCTACTTTTGTAATATCTCTTTACATCTTACCTAACCCAAACAGGCTCCACGAGTTCCAAGCCTTGGCCATGGTGGTGTCTCCCCAAGAGCCAGACAGAATACCCACCAACATAACAACTCCTCCAACCGTCATCACCAAAGGTCAATTCAACAGTAAATGTGATCTAATTCCCTGACCAAGAAGACAACTGAACACTAGTTGACTGCACAAGGCATCAAAGCGTTACAGGTCATAATTACCTGTAACGCATTGTGGAAGAGACAAAGATCAAGCTGAATGAGCTGGGCCTGAGGATCTCAGCCATAGAAAACGATCAGCTGAAAAAGAAAATCCTCAAGGAGTAATTCACCAAAGAGTACATGAAGGCCAAACGTCTGAAGGATGACCCAGGGTGGCCCCTACCCCTGCAGACCAGCTTCGTACCTTTGCCAGAGGAGGTGGTGTGGTGGGTCCTGTGGGATTATTTAAGATACTTTGAAGAGGTAGGGTTTCAGATGTTTTTTCGGGAAGATGGGCAGGGACTATGCTGTCCTAGCTTCAGTCGGAAGCTTGTTCCACTATTGGGGTGCCAGGACATTGAAGAAATTGGACTCTGCAAAGTGGGAGCTGCCCTCAGGTAGGGGTGGGAGGGCCAAGAGACCAGAGATGGCAGAACGGAGTTTTCGGGTTGGGGTGTAGGGTTTGAGCATAGCCTGAAAGTAGGCAAGTACCATGGTCTTGTAGTGAATGCGAGCCTCAACTGGAAGCCAGTGGTCTGCTGGTTGTGGATCCATATTTATGTCATTTTCCTGCTTGGATGCAAGATAGTTAGTTTGTATGTGAAGCTTCACGTCGGCCCAGTTGATAAAAAAGGAATAACGCTATGTCAAGGAGGTTGATTGTTTTTTCCACATGTAGAGCCTTAAACTCAGAATCCTACGTACGCAATGTACGTAAACTAATGACAACACTATCTATATTGCTCAATGACACTAATATTTCCCAATGCATCAAAGAAAAGGTATCAACTCAAGCAAACCGGCCATAATGTCAACCTGTGCATGAGAGGAAGCCAAGCGTGCAGAGTAGCCTATGCTAACTTTCAGCATGATAAAAGGCATAGACTATTCCTCATAATAACGGGCAATAGCATAATTTCGAAATAACCACATCGTTCTCATTATAACGTGATCTTTCTTATAATAACGAGGTCTTTATCCTTATAATGTTCTCTCATTATAATGAGAATGGATTATTTCGTTATTTCGTAATAGTGTGATCTTATCTCCTAATAATTAGGTGAAAAATAGTTTTCGTTAGTGGCAGCAATACTAAGTAGCCAGAGCAGAAAGAAATGTCATTTTAGCAGCCATGACAGCTGTAGCCTAATCGGGTGGTTCTCATGGACAGTGTTGCAAACTATTTTTTAGCTATTGGCTCCTTGATTTGTCACTAGATGTCGCTAGATGATGTTTTACCGTTTCTGCGACGACGTCACAGCACCAATTTTCCTTGCTGCATAAAAATCTGTCTGTGTGCGCTGTAGCTGTGACTTTGTAGCACAGACAGTTTCTCTCACTCTCGCTTGCGGTAGAATTGAGTGGGAAAAGTCACTAAATCTTATCAAAATCATAGAACTCCACAAAGGCAGCCTGAAAAGCAGCTGAATTTGTCGCTAGACACTTTCAATAATAACATTTGCTTGAGTGGTCTGAACCAATGATGTGTATATATATACTAGATGACCAATTGGGGGCACTATGATGAAGCTACCTTGTCTCCATCTTGGCACTCCCACCAGTGTAAAAAAAATATTTTGGAAAATAACGGTTCATTATCAATAACATTATATTGATTAAAACATTCCATTCCCAGTTGGGAGACAAGCCCGCAGCCAGCTCCAAGGAATTACAGCGTAAAACACAGCTGGAATACACCTTTATCTCTCAATATTGGCCACCATTTAATTGGATATTTGAGTGATACAAAATAAAACTGTTTTACCTGACAAGTATGTGTGGTTTATGTTAATTTTCCATCCATTTTGGGCTCTGTTCTGTCAAGCGGCAGAAGGGTGCATTTGCCCACATGTGTATCGTGCTAGCTAGCCATAAACAATATTTGTCAGCTAGAAACTTTATAAATAAACATTGGTAAGTTACGTACTTTTTTTCTCTCCAATCAACATACCTTAGTGAGCTAATATTATACCCCTTTCAACATTGATTTTAAGACTGTTTAATCACGATTGCTGCTGGAAAGCAATTTATACAGACATTGGACCACATCAAATGGGCTAGATAGCTAGCCAATATAGATCACGTCAATTTGGCTAGCTAACAGCTAGCTAGCGTTCAGTGGATAAACTATCTAGCTATTTAACTATCTCTAAATATTGTTTGATTCGCTTGCTAAATATGCCTAGTGATGCCAGTAACTTGGTCAGCCAGACAACTTTACTAGACGGAGTTTAGAAGGTACTTGCCATTGTCAAACTCTTTTCAAAAGCCTTCTCTGATGAAGCAAGCTAAATTACACAAATTGTTTGCTAAACTACATGCCGAATGGATAGGCCTATGCTACCCTCACGTCTAAAATTACTTAATCTAAAATTACATGATGTTTACTGATCATAAAATGTATGCAGTTACTTTCTGAATAACTATTATATAGAGCTAAATGTGCACAATTGTTTTGCATGGAATAACCGGAAATTAGTTGTTCTGATGAGCTCTTCAAGAGGTGATCATATTACAATCAAAGAATTTTAGCATTCATTTGACAATCCCTTGAGGACAGCATGCAGTTGTCAATGGTTTTAGCGGAGCTGGAGGTCTCCTTGACCCCAGAAGGCAAATAGAATGCTCTTCACCTTATTGTGACGCTTTATTGATAACGACCTATAGAAATGCATTTATTAATGTCTACTTTCATTTCTGCCACATTTAATATATTACAGATACCTTAATGTATACTTTTTAATTATATTATGTGAGCTAAACATTGTTTTAAATGTACACATGTTTTCCTTAAAGTAGCATTTTTAGAGATTATTGTCACCACTACTGTCCCCACTACCACAAAAATACTTAAATACATGTAATTTTGTCCTCCATTTTATTGAAATACTGTCGAACTCAATTTATTCCTATGGAGGACTGCGCCGAATGGGGGGTGTCAATATTGCTGACCAGTGGCTTCAAAGCGACTCAATGGCCAATACATATAATTAGTTGTACACGGTTTATATGCATCATTGGTTTGGACACTTACTAAATATATAGAGACTATTTATTTGTACATCGTTACAACACTGTATATATACTGTACATAATATGACATCTGTAATGTCTTTATTATTTTGGAACTTCTGTGAGTGTAATGTTTACTGTTCATTTTTATAGTTTATTTCACTTTTGTATATTATCTACCTCACTTGCTTTGGCAATGTTAACATATGTTTATCATGCCAATAAAGCCCCTTGAATTGACAGTCGCTACATTGGCAACACTGCTCACGACACGTTGTCATACTGTACTCGAGTAGGACTGCCAACTCCCTGATGCAATACTGGCGAAGTGTTAGGCGATTTGGTTGAGTGACACCAAACCAGGACTTTCCATTGCGCGACATGGCACTACATGGTTTGGTTTGTACATTTACATTACATTACTAGTTTTTTTTAACTGATTAAGACATATTCCAATATTATTTTCTTATCGGATACAATCTCCCAATAGAGATCACATGCGAAAAAGAGGAACGGTTCTCCCCCGAAAATATCTAAGAACGGACACTGGTTGAGTACCTTTTATGGCCTTCATTGATAAGAATCTCCTCTGTATGAAGCACGCCATAAATTAAATGGATTGGTGACACCAGATGTGATTTTTACCTATCCACTCTACGTAGCCTACATACATACAGTAAAGGCATGATGATAATAGAACACGATATTACATAACGAGGCAATAAGCACAACTCCCATACCTAATAGTGCTATGCTGACTCCTCTGTGCAACCTGGACTCAGGGGTAGACTAGTCGTAATATAATTAGAGGATAACGTGTTTGTTATTTTTCTCAGAGCTGTGTGAAGGGGGAATGCCAGCTCTCTGTTCTCCCTGATGCAACACCGGGCTGGTGTTGAGGCAGAGGGGAACGTGGCAGTGCTATTGTGTCTCAGCCACATACCAGACACAATCGCTCTCAAAAAATGCTTTGTCATTCTGACTGGGGCAGCTGATATGAAGCAGGATGTTTGGATTTACACATGGCTTGATAATAATAGGATCGCAGTTGACTCATTGTCCCTCCTCTGCTCCTATTATATGACAATGAGTGAATGAGAAAAGTATCAAACTAAAGATGAGATTGCGGATTCCTTTCAGATTTAATATGCCCTGCTTGTAACTAAACACATTTTTTGCAGATCACTTTTGCTGGCACATATTCTGTTTGGTTTTCACTGGCACTGTACTTCATTAGCACTATACTTTTTGCTCCTAAATTGGGATGATTAACTCATTTCTGGCATGGTAGATGTTTATCTCTGTATTGCATGGCATTGATAGTATAATATACACTGAGTGTACAAAACATTAGGAACACCTTCCTAATATTGAGTTGCAACCCCTTTTGCCCTCAGAACAGCCTCAATTCGTTGGGGCATGAACTATACATTTTAGTGCCCCCTCCCCTTGAAGATGGAGAGAATTATTATTATTTTTTTAACGTTATTGTTTTGCAATTCTACACTTTTTACCATGGGGCGGAAATAATTATTTGCAATTTTATTTCAGATTTCCTGCAAATATACTCATTTGGCCATGGGGACAGATAGACAAATATGCCGTTTTAATTTTCTGCAATTCATACAATTTTGTCACGTGGTGGAGAGTTTTAAAGCTACTTTCCTGCAATTCTACACATTTTGACACAACTTATGCCATGTTAATGATATCTGAGTGAGAGTGACTAACAAAATCAATGGGGACCCGCTGGAGGTCAGGGCCCCTTGCATGTGCCTGGTTGGTATTCAGCCATGATTGCTACAACTTTAGATAGCTGGCTAGACTAATTTACCAATCTAAAAATTGTTAGCTGGCATGGCTAATTGAGTGACTGTCGGTGACTGACATAACAGAAAAATTGCTGATGCACAACCAAATTTCGAACTTGCACCTTATGTATTCTACTATTCTAATGCTCAGCCGTAAATTGGAACCCCGACTGAGTTCCCCCCCAAAAAAATGCAATAAATGTTGCAGTTTAAAGCTATTTTTTTTTTTTAAGTGATCGCTTATGCCTGGATCCGGCCCTGTGTCCATTCATCCTCTGATGAACCTGTTTCAAGGCTTAAAAAGCTGTCTATTAACCTGTCTGCTCCTCTTCATATACAGTGATTGAAGTAGCTTTAACAGGTGACATCAATAAGGGATCATAGCTTTTACCTGGATTCACCTGGTCAGTCTATGTCATGGAAGGACAGGTGTTCCTAATGTTTTGCACACTCAGTTTATATCTCAATATCCTCTCTCTTCGCGTCCTTACATTGAACCTCAACACCCCTGCTACACAACCCTGGCCCTGTAAAGGATGCTGTAACCCTTCATTATCAGTAACAATGAGGAAATAATCCCACTCTTAATCTCATAATTTGAGAAAGAACAGAATGGAACATGTTGCAGGCTGAATGAAGGCCCCTCTTGATGCAAGATTAGAGGCAAGCCCAGGGCCATATTGGACCCTTGTATTAGATAAATAACTTTGTGGGTGTCATTATGTAGGTAAAGCAGTAATGCCAAACACACACCATACATGCACACACTCATTCTTGACCTAGTTGACCATAACATGGTTAGCTCATGCATCCAGCTGTCCCGTGCCAGATTGGCCTTTACTTTAGTATGTATTGCTGAAGTGTTGTGCTGGATGTTTGTCATTTGATGCTGCAGATCTACAGTGCCTTGCTGTGGCCAGACCATATGTGGTACAAATGCTTTTCACTTGGTAATGGAGCCCTTTTCAACACATCCATGCCATCATGTTCCTAGGTATTGGAAGGAGTAGAAAGTACAGTTGGATTGCTATACTGTACATGCAGACAGATTTCACGTGGCCCAGCAATCAATACTTGTGACAATGAATCCACCAGTGAATGAAAGCTGTGATGTGTGAGTTGAGTAGAATGTCTAAAGTTGTGTATTTTTCATCTCTCTGTTGTTATGTCACTAATCTGACATGAACATGTGTGGAGGTCCATTTAGAGTGCACCAAGCGCCCTTACTTTCTGATAATAACACATGACATACAATATCTACCAGACAATAAAGTGCAACATAACATTTTTAAAATCTTTAATGAACATGAATTCAAGATTAAGTGGACTGAAATAGGTGTCGATGCTCATTTTGTTTAAAAAAAATTGTATTTATTTAACCTTTATTTAACCAGGTAGGCTAGTTGAGAACAAGTTCTCATTTGCAACTGCGACCTGGCAAGATAAGGCGTAGCAATTCGACACATAGAACAACACAGAGTTACACATGGAATAAACAAAATATACAGTCAATAATACAGTAGAACAAAAGAAAACAAAAAGTCTATATACAGTGAGTGCAAATGAGGCAAGTTAAGGAAATAAATAGGCCACGGTGGCGAAATAATTACAATATAGCAATTAAACACTGGAATGGTAGATTGGCAGAAGATGAATGTGCAGGAAGAGATACTAGGGTGCAAAGGAGAAAAATAAATAAGTAAATAAATACCAGTATCGGGATGAGGTAGGTAGGTAGGTAGATAGATGGTCTGTTTACAGATGGGCTATGTACAGGTGCAGTGATCTGTAAGCTGCTCTGACAGCTGGTGCTTAAAGCTAGTGAGGGAGATGTGAGTCTCCAACTTCAGAGATTTTTGCAATTCGTTCCAGTCATGGGCAGCAGAGAACTGGAAGGAAAGAAGACCAAAGGAGGAATTGGCTTTGGGGGTGACCAGTGAGATATATCTGCTGGAGCGCGTGCTACGAGTGGGTGCTGCTATGGTGACCAGTGAGCTGAGATAAGGTGGGTCTTTACCTAGCAGAGGTGCCGGTACTCATTATACTTTAGGGCCAATATTCTATAAGAGGTTCCAGAAGCACATTTGAGGTGCACACCGGTTCAAGCTCTGCTTATAAAGACATAAAACAGCCATCCAAAATGTGATTTACAGTACTACCAACCGTTGCAATGATTCGGGACATACACGCCCAGGAGCAACCTGATAAACCTGAAAATAAGTTTATGACAAAGTAAAATGGACGATCCTGCGTAGGTTGAGTGTGTTATCACTTGCATAACTGAATTCAGGGTTTCACAAAAAGCCCCCTTTTCACCATTCCCCTTCAGGCTAGATTGATCAGATCAGCCTCTCCGTTTTGTAACTTAATCAAAAGCACTGGCTTTGAACATTGGATACTTTTTTGAGTGCAGATAGCATTAACAATGTTTGTACATTGACTGATTCACCGTGGTTTTAACTGCTCGTAAAAGAGTTTGGTTTCAAAAAGTACTGAGAGGATGCACATTTCCTAGCTGGACCTTGATCACCTGTTTGACCAACCTGTTTCTAAATTCGAAAGATTAGATGCCAAATAGAATGTCATAAATCTGCAGTTTACAGTGTTCAAAGAAAAACTAAATGTGAAATTATAAAACATCCCCATCATTGCTTAATGCAAATAAATGTACTGTGCACATTTTTTATTTAACTAGGCAAGTCAGTTAAGAACAAATTATTATTTACAATGACCGCATACACCGGTCAAAGCCGGACGACGTTGGGCCAATTGTGCGCTGCCCTATTGGACTCACAATCACGGCCGGTTGTGATATAACCTGGATTCGAACCAGGGAGTCTGTAGTGACCCCTCTAGCGCTGAGATGCAGTGCCTTAGACCGCTGCGCCACTCGGGAGCCCAAAACATCAAAATCATACATACTTTTACAGAATTTTGTAAATTATATACAACATTACAGCCTACAAAACAACTGTATTCCTTGCTTTACAGTTTTTTTTATACCCCCTGCTCCTGAACATTTCTCTTGGTGACTGGTTATTCAGCTTGTACACTATAGACAGCTATAGGCTGTACTAAAGACTGTTGACTTATTTTGCCATTAATTTATCGATGTGAAACTGCACATTCACCATTTATTCCACCAATACAGGCAATTTATGAAGCTACAGGAAAACTCGGTAGCAATATTGTGGCCTAATTAATGTAGTTTCCCTAAATTGGTGAAGCAATTCACCAAAACGTGCATAAATGAATAAGCGACGGCTGATGCAATCGAATCCTACAACGATTACACGAGAAGTAGAATGAGGAACCACTATACCCAAAACCTTTGCTGTCAGTAGAGCCACCTGGTCAATGGTGGTTTCGTCTCGAAGGGATACAGCTTTTGTCAAAAATTGACTTTCCGTAGCAGGTTTAGAATAACTTACGCAACAGCTTAGGATAATTAATGTAGCAGGTTGGGAGGAATAAGTTAAGGTTAGGAAATCGGTTAGGGTTAGCTAGAATGCACCAAAACAACTTTTGACGTCAATTCGACAAAAGCAATATTCAATAGTTGGTTCCACCCCCACGTGTAATACTGTTTCGTCAGACGCTCCCTACACTGTAGGCTGGACAATTGAAAGTCAAAATTCACCCAAGCCAGTGACGTTTCTGAATTTGTGAATAAATACTCGAGCGCCACGAACGAAAGATCGTGAATGCATGACATGAACTGATCGAGGAGAAGTTGCAGGAGGACACGATAAATTAATAAATAAAAGCCACATCATTTAGCTAGCTACGGCATTATTTTATCTGCCAAACGAAGAACACTGACAATGATGAACGGACAAATTAACGGTTTTCATAACTCCCTTATTGACGAGGACTGCTTCCTATTCACCTCGGAGTCGGTAGGAGAAGGACACCCTGGTAAGAACTAACTAGCTACAAATACACCCTATAATAAAAACGTATGACTGCTGTGTACTTATGTATTTAGATATAGGTAATAAACGTTAGCTTGCTAGCACACATGCAGGTCGGTGGTGCTTAGCCTAGATTGCTAGCTAACATGCTTAGCTAACTACCTGCAGATCAAACCATATTGCATAAAAGCCGCATGTGAGGCCCAACTGCATGCTGCTTGGTTTATTAGCCAGCTAACGTTAGCTACTTTGCTGAGCGTTGTTAACATGGCCTCTTGGACAATAACATCCGTCCTAGGGATTAAGTCGCTTAAAAAAAACATGTATGTTCTCGAGTCGTCATAAGTATGCCTAATTCAATAACGCGTTTGCCCGGACCGAGCCATAATATATTTCGAAGATTCAGACTAGTTTGCGCGCGTGCTCTCGGGGAACGCGACCTCTTCTCGCGTTTGTTGCTACGTAAGGACCTCTACAGAGACTGTATTAATTATTCCACCCTTGTCTCGACGGGTCATAGTTTAGTTTTAGACGTCCAAACAAATACGTTTTTATTTACACGTGAACCCTCGGAAATGGTGGTGGGTTTATCCCCACTGTACGGCTGCGAGTACAAGGTGTTCCCCGCTTCAGCCTCTCCCACCATCGCCATAATCCTGAGATATGGTACAATATGTGTATGACTGCAGTCAGGCTACGCAATGGTCTACTGTCATACAATCGCGCCAAGCATAATCCAAACAGAAGAGCACAACAATAATTCCCATCAGTCATGCCAGACGATATACATGTTCTGTTCAAGCAACCAACGTTGTACAAAATGTCTGTAGACTTGTGAAGTAGTGGTGCCAACTCTAGTCTTCCCCTTTTTTATATATAGATAAGATTTGCGACCAAATCAGTGATGCAGTGCTTGACGCCCATCTCAAACAGGATCCTGATGCCAAAGTTGCTTGTGGTAAGAAAAATGACCTCTCTATGATGTAACTTCTAGCTGTCCTGGAGTCAGCTGTGACCACATCAATGAAGCAGCTCATTAAACTCTTGATGCATCTTGTTAATATGTAGTAGGTCTATATTATGGCAACATTCCCCTGAGTTTTTTCCAGATGAGTATTGATGATGTGTCCTCTGAAAGGATGTGGTTATGTACTCTTCCACCTTTCTCAGAGACTGTTGCTAAGACTGGGATGATCCTGCTGGCAGGTGAGGTGACATCGCGTGCTACAGTGGACTATCAGAAGGTTGTTCGTGACACCATCCGCCACATTGGATACGATGACTCCTCCAAAGGTTTTGACTATAAGACCTGCAATGTGCTGGTGGCCCTAGAGCAGCAATCTCCAGACATTGCCCAGGGTGTTCACATTGACCGCAATGAGGAGGACATAGGGGCAGGGGACCAGGTAAGTGTTGGGCTGCAGAGGACTGCTGCAGTAGCAGTGTTATCTGTACATTTATCTGACTTATATGTATATATGCAGTTTTCCTTTCTGATGTAACAGTTCTATGTGTTCTATCCTCAGGGCCTGATGTTTGGTTATGCTACTGATGAGACTGAGGAGTGCATGCCCCTCACTATTATGCTCGCTCACAAGCTCAATGCTAAAATGGCTGAACTGCGTCGCAATGGCACCCTGCCCTGGCTCCGGCCTGACTCCAAGACCCAGGTAAGCTGCCAGTGTGTAATTGACGGGCGATTTACATTAGGTTAACTTGAGGAAGTGCCTGTAAAACTATTTTATCCTAGCTTGTTTATCACGCATCAGATAAGTGAATAAGAAATGCAATATTGCACTCTTTCCAACCTAGTTTGTGGCCAGCAGTATCTCCAGCATTGAATTAGTTTTAATCCATGCCTGATGTTGTACCACCCTGCTGACATTCTCTCTGTGTAGGTGACCGTTCAGTACCGCCAGGACCGTGGCGCCATGCTGCCAGTGCGTGTCCACACCATCGTGGTCTCTGTGCAGCATGATGAGGACATCTGCCTGGATGAGATGCGCGATGCTCTGAAGGAGAAGGTCGTCAAGGCTGTGGTGCCCTGCATTTACCTGGATGATGACACCATCTATCACATGCAGCCCAGTGGACGCTTTGTCATCGGAGGCCCACAGGTGAGACTAAGGGGTGGAGATAGGGGGGGGGCTGCTAAAGTAACTTTGATGGACGAGCTTGTTTCACTGATATATATTTTTTAGTACTGTTAGAATTATAGTACCAGTCCTAACTTACTACTTATTCAAGGGTTTTTCTTTATTTTTGTAATTTGTAGAATAACTTTTGACTGGTACTGTGTGTCTTGGTAAAAGAATGACCGTGAACTATACATCCTTTCCCTTGCAGGGTGACGCTGGCCTAACGGGTCGTAAGATCATTGTTGACACTTATGGAGGCTGGGGAGCCCATGGTGGAGGAGCCTTCTCAGGGAAGGACTACACTAAGGTGGACCGCTCTGCTGCCTATGCTGCCCGCTGGGTGGCCAAGTCTCTGGTTAAGGCAGAGCTGTGCAAGAGGGTCCTGGTTCAGGTGAGGGCAGGGTTATGTTGATACACCTCATGCATAGAAATCATAGGTGTGAAGGGGTGCCACAAAATCAACCCTAAAGTCTGCTGTATGTTTCTTCATCCATCTATGCTACATTAGGTTGCTTATGCCATCGGAGTGGCACACCCCCTCTCAATCTCCATTTTCCACTATGGCACATCCCAGAAGAGTGAGAGGGAGCTGCTGGACATCGTCAAGAAGAACTTTGACCTTCGTCCTGGTGTCATTGTCAGGTAAAGTATATGCCTCTATCCGAATCTCCCTCATGTTGCTCACGCTTCCTGTCTTTCTGTTCTGCCTATACTATCACAGCCAGTGTTCAGAGATGGTTCTAAGCCTTTACTGTATGATTACTGTTATACTGCTTTCTGTTTGGCTCTGTCAATCAGGGCTTGTGATCAGTTTGCTGACTCTGATATTCTACCCATTTCGCACCCAACCGGTCTTGCTTTCAATACCTGTACAGTATGTAATGTTAAAGCTTGGCGCATTGAGGTTGCTTCTGCTAGATGACATGTTTAATTACCCAGCATGGCTAAAGGTTTCCTGCTCATCCAATTGGAAGGTCATAGGGTTTCTCAGACCTTGTTAAAGTTCAATGCCATTTTATAAATGAGATCAGTGTGCTTTCCATCTCCAAGCTGAGGTCCCTACACTGCTCAAGGATGAGTTGATTGGCAGGGTAAGTGTCAACGCTTCACTCACCCTTCTTTATAAGCTGGCCTAATGAACCCTTCTGATCATGGTTTTCTTGCTGTGGCTCGACACTCCCTATTGGCTGGTTTGAGGGTTAACTGTTGCTCTGATGTCATTTCCTGTGACAGGCCTCTAAAATGAATCGATTGTGTATTCCAGGGAGCTGGAGCTGAAGAAGCCAATGTATCAGAGGACTGCTGCCTATGGCCACTTTGGCCGGGAATCCTTCCCATGGGAGGTGCCCAAAAAGCTCAAATACTAAACCTGTCAAGCTTTTTCCCCCAGGCCTGTTGGTGTATACTACAGAGAAGCCTGCATGGTCTTGGGGTGAAAGGCCCTTTAAACCCCCTTCCCTCTTAATGGCATATTAAAACCTGATCTACCCCTACACCTTCCCTCAAAATGCACCCCAATCCCCCCTTTCTAACTCCGCTCTTATCTGTACTGTCTTTTTGCTGTTAGTAGTATAAGCTCTAATGTTCTCAAATATTTCAGGAAAGTAATGTTAAGAGAATAAAAGGGTGTTAGCTAGGTACCTGAATCACTGAAATGTGCTTCATTGTCCCCTTTGAGGAGGTCCTGAAGTACCCTGGTCTTCTACTGATGTCCCTCACTACAACTCCTAGCCCCTGCCCAGCCTTAACCAAACTGCAATATTTACACTTTCTTTAGTATCTGGCCTTAGCTGTCCTTATACTTGATCAGTTTGGGAATATTTTGTTACCGTTAAGTCGGACTTACCAAGGCTGCACATGTATCATGTTAATTTACTGGTGCTATGGATTTAAAGGACACCACTCGAAGCAAACGGTTTAGGGATGCAGTATTGATTGGGGATCCCCATTAGATACTCTTCCTGGGGTCCAAACAGTAATGCCCCTAATCTTCCTTTTAGTGTAGACTTATTTTTTTATTTTTTTTTAGTCTGGTTTTGTGAGCCCATAATCCTTCTCCCTCACCTTTTTTCAAGCTTTAACTTCAATTATCCTTGTGGAGGATATAAAAAGGGCACGGTTTTAAGGGTCAGTGGTTGCTGTTTTTCAAAAATGCTATGCATTGCATGCTGAGTAACAAACACATTTTTATTGTCAAGTTCTTGAATAAGCAGAGTAAAGTCTGATGCCCCTGCAGATGTCTGTGCTGTTTTCTGACGTAATACAGAAAAGTCAGAAGCTGCTATGTCACTGCGACAGTCTGTAGGGGTGTTTGATTTTATACTTGTAATTGTTTAAAATATTCTCATTGGATTGTCCTAATGTTGAAGTTTCAATTTTAAACAACTCCTTCAAACGGTATTTTAATTTCCTTCTGTTATTTACATTTGACATAAAATGGCTTAAGGTCAAGGCCCTCTTTCCTTGGGTATTGGTGGCAGTTGTAGCTACAAATAAACCACCATTTTTATCCTGAAGGAGAGCTGTATTTGCCACAATGGCATAGCTCTTACTACTGGCAAACAATATAAAATAAACCTTTTTTTAAATATTTATTTGTTCTCTGAAACTTGCCATGGCTTCAGAAGGCAGCTTAAAAGTTTTAATCACATTTTAACTTGACTGAATGCCATAACTTAACATTTTTCAGTCTTTCTCTCGTGGTTCCAAAGTGTCATACAGAAAAGCTTTGGTCTGCTTCCACAGGGAACGGTCACTGGCTGATGTGATGAGTGTTGCTATTTTGACCACAGATTATTTTGGGTGTGATTGTATTAACCATACAAGTCTGTTTGCCTAACTCCCCCACCTTATCCTTACATGAAGATGGCAAAGTTTGGCTGGTGTTGTACAGAGAAACCAGCCTTGTTTACAAGCTGTCTCTTGTATGGATGGGGTTTCCCCTTGGAGCTTTGGTTTTGTTTCCTGTTACCACTCGAAGACTAGTCTGCTGGCTACTGTGAGTAAGGGTGCCTTTTCTATTTCCTCCCCCAATCCCTGTATTGAACCCATTCCCCCCTCCTGTTCTCTATCAACATGCATCTGACATCCTGAAGAACAGGAAGCTTGTCTCAATTCTGTCTTGAGGTTGGCTACTGATACCTCATGTCAAAGAAATGAAATAAATGGCTACTTTCCTTCATGAAGCATGTTTCTGGTGTCTCATTCCTTGTCTTTTTTTTTTCTTTTTTTTTTACTGTATTTGAAAAGATTACTTGATTTTAATTGTCTAGCTAGATCTTTGTGCACAATCGTCTGACCAGTGCTACCACAAAGTCATAAGTAGCTAATGGTGTCAATCGTGGGTGGTGGTGTAATATAAAGTAACACATTGTAATTAGCCATAATCCCATGTTTCTGGGTATTTAAGCCATGGGGAACACCTGCTGTTCTATAACTGATTACGCAGCACAGAACTGTTAACCTGAAATGCCATCTGGACACTACTGCGCTTTTATGTAATGGTAGTATCTTGCCTTAAAGTGATTCCACCCAAGTCCTTGACAGTTTTATGGGGGCTGTGCAAGGGTGTTTTTCCCCCAATAGTGACTTGTTAGGATGACTATTTAATCACGAAAAAATGAGAAATTACACCGTGTATAGTGTACCAGCTTGACTTTCTCAACACTTGCATGTGGGTAGTGGACACTGTTGGTGATTTACCTACTTAAAATATGACCCACCCAATGTTTTTCTCCATGAGTATCTTTCATACTTACAACTGGATTAATCCAGGATCAAGTTGAAGGGCAAACAATCGTCAAGATAAGAGCTTCTCTTGTGGTATTTACTGTTAACCAATCACCTCACAGAATGTGCGCACACCTCCTTGGACCACTGACAGAAATAATTCCTTCGTGCAAGGTGTACAGTAAGGTTACCAAGACAATGACTTGTTTTACCTGCAGGCGTGTAGCAACAATGTAAACATGTGCATAATGTACATTTAGTTATGCAGTGATTACATTGTCCTAAAACATTTAATTAGTGTAATGACAAACCAATGTAATGACCTAAAATCACTCATAGCATGCTTCATTAAGTGTCACACACTTGAACACTTTGTATTTACATGCCACAACTAAAGTTGCAAAGGGCAGGTATATTACTGGAATGTTTACCAGCAAACTACCAGATGTTGCATTGAAATTTTAGTAGTATTTTGCTAAAAGATTTGATGCACACACACACATTTAGACAGACAGACAGACTCAATAACTGATGGCCTCACTGACTGACTGGGTGTGTATTGGGGGTCGATTGTGTCATTTGAAAGTCTTGATATTACTGCTAAAGTCAGGTTTAGAGCTATGATTTAGGAATGGGGTTTGGTGTGTAGTCTGCTACTAGTGAAGCATGATACTTCATATGCATGAAAATACAGTGAATATTAAATTATTGGTTAAAGTTCTTAACACTATTCATGTTAATTTGACATTATTGGCAATTTATTACATTAAATGCATTATAAAATTAGCTATTACATGATTGGCATTTTATTACATCATCAGTTGCTATAAAAAGGTACAAACTGCAAATCCCTGCTTTTCATTATTAAAGAGGCAGAGGCAGTCAGTAAAGGTTGAGATATAGTTTGAGGTCTGAAGACAGCACTGTTCTTTGAGGGTACAAATCTACCATGTCTTAGGAGGTGGTCTTTAATGTAAAATATACCGTCTTAGCCCAGTATTATTCCACTTCCTGATTTAGAAATAAACCCCCACCTTTCTCCGTACGGATTGTTCTATCTGCTTCCCAAAAAGTACAACTGCTTTGTTCTGTAGTATTCAGAGCATGATCGGTAATATTAACACTCTCAGGCAGACCATTTACATCAGCAGTCAAATCCTGTTCAGTTCGTTACTCAGAATCCAAATAAAAGCTGTAACTTGCTGTTCTAAATGAGTAATCATTTGCGCTGGCTCCCTTCTAATAACTTGGGTGGTCATCGGACGCTCTGGTACATTGTGACACATTTGTCTGGCTGCCTTTTTGATCTAATTAATAGATTTCATAGTCTGCTCAACCCAGAGTCTGCGCCATCTCGAAGGGGATTGGGGATCAACGTTGTGCTATGTTAGCCTGGGCACCATTTTGTTTCTGTCTTTTCTGGCTTATCGCCATCTTGGCAAGGCAACAAAACAGATTTGTTGAACAGTTGAGTAGCCTCGCCTATAGGCCAGGGGTCTCCAACCCTGTTCCTGGAGAGCTCCCCTCCTGTAAGTTCTCTCTCAAACTGAACCATGTTATTTACAACTCGGGTTAATCAGCCACCTAATTATTTGAATCAGTTGTGCTAGATTAAGGTTGTAGTGAAAACATACAGGGCGGAATCTCTCCAGGAACAGGGTTGGAGAGCCCTGCTAGAGTGGTGTATGTACAGCTTGTACATTCATTTGTCAAACTTAGTTTGTTTTGTGTCATGGTCTTGTGCCAGAGTTGCCTCCCTAAAGAGATTAGCAAACCTACATCTAAACAAGCATGGCAGCTACTGTGTGTGTGGAGGTTTGTAGCCTTGATAGTGGCTCAGATGGCGTCTGCTTTAGGACGCCTAAAGCCTTCAAACTCAACTCTGGACCTTGAAGCCAGTTCCACTGCATGTTTTCATTGTTTCCCACTGATCAGGGACTGATTTAGACCTGGGACACCATGTGTGTGCAATTGATTATCAGGTAAAACAGCAGGCTCCAGATCTCGTAGGGTAAGAGTTTGAATACCTCTGCCCTAAAGGAAATCTCACTCACCCTTCCTGGACAAAAATATCTAGGTGACACTTGACTCCCCTAAGGATCAGCGTTCACTCGGCTTACTTGCTCCCAGAGATAGAGGTAAAAGAGCAATACGAAGAGTGATGTGTATTCATGGGGCCAAGGGAAGCCAGGCTTCCTCCAATAATTGACCAGGAAAAACATATTAAATAATTTCTTTCATCTCAGTGTTTCATAATTTTCCTTCAATTAGTAAGAGGCTGAATGCATCTCACCGGAGAAAGCATCCGAGCGAGTGAAACAGCGCCACTGTCTCTGTATGTGTAGGCCATCTATCTGATGCTGTCTGGTGGAAAAGAGTATGACATTGTTGCCGCCCATAGCAACAAAATAGCGCCCAAAGAAATGGCAGCAGTTTTACGGGCGCCCAAACAATTGTGCTATTATGTGGGGGGGGGGGGGGGTTCACATTATTTGTAACTTATTTTGTACATAATGGCAAAAAAGAGATTCTGGATATCAGGACAGCGATCACTCACCTTGGATTAGACAAAGATTTTTTTCTTCAACAAGCAAGACGCACAGGACTTTCTCCAAACATCTGACAGGGCCAACATCCCTGTTATTTGCAAGAGGAAGCGACGCAGGTACAAAGGACAAAGAGCCGGATGCCTGGTCAGGACCCGGAAAAGGCAAGTGGGAAAGCTACCGTTACCGTCAATACTACTCGCCAACGTGCAGTCATTGGACAATAAACTAGACGAGGTACGATCACGAATATCCTACCAATGGGACATCAAAAACTTTAATATCCTATGTCTCACAGAATCGTGGCTGAATGACGACATGGATATTCTGCTAGCGGGATTTACGCTGCACCGGCAAGATAGAACAGCACACATTAATGTGCACACAGTAAGATGAGGGGGGGGGTGTGTGTGCATATTTGTAAATAACAGCTGGTGCACGAAATCTGAGGAAGTCTCTAGATTTTGCTCGCCTGAAGTAGAGTATATTGTGATAAACTGCAGGCCACTACTTGCCTAGAGAGTTTTAAGTTATACTTTTCGTGGCTGTTTATTTACCACCACAGACAGATGCTGGCACTTAGACCGCACTCAGTCAGCTGTATAAGGAAATAAGCAAACAGGAAACCACTCACCCAGAGGCGGTGCTCCTAGTGGCCGGAGACTTTAATGCAGGGAAACTGAAATCAGTTCTACCAAATTTCCATCAACATGTTAAATGTGTAACCAGAGTGAAAACAATTCTAGATCACCTGTACTCCACACACAGAAACGCGTACAAAGCTCTCCCTCGCCCTCCATTTGGTAAATCCGACCACAACTCTATCCTCCTGATTCCGGCTTACAAGCAAAAATGAAAGCAGGGAGCACAAGTGACTCGGTCTATAAAAAAAGTGGTCAGATGAAGCAGATGCTAAACTACAGAACTGTTTTGCTATCACAGACTGGAACATGTTCCGGGATTCTTCCGATGGCATTGAGGAGTACACCACATCAGTCACTGGCTTCATCAATAAGTGCATCGAGGACGTCATCCCCACAGTGACTGTACATACATACCCCAACCAGAAGCCATGGATTACAGGCAACATTTGCACTGAGCTAAAGGGTAGAGCCGCCGCTTTCAAGATGCGGGACTCTAACCCGGAAGCTTACAAGAAATCGTGCTATGCCCTGCGATGAACCATCAAACAGGCAAAGCGTCAATACAGGGCTAAGATTGCTCGCTTTGAGGCAAGCAACACTGAGGCATGCATGAGAGCATCAGCTGTTCCGGATGACTGTGTGATCACGCTCTCCGTAGCCGACGTGAGTAAGACCTTTAAACAGGTCAACATACACAAGGCTGCGGTGCCAGAAGGATTACCAGGATGTGTGCTCCGGGCATGTGCTGACCACCTGTCATTTGTCTTCACTGACATTTTTAACATGTCCCTGATTGAGTCTGTAATACCAACATGTTCTAAGCAGACAACCATAGTCCCTGTGTCCAACAAAATGACTACAGACCCATAGCACTCACGTCCGTAGCCACAAAGTGCTTTGAAAGGTTGGTAATGGTTCACATCAACACCATTATCCCAGAAACGCTAGACCCACCCTATTTTGCATATCGCCCAAACAGATCCACAGATGATGCAATCTCTATTGCACTCCACACTGCCCTTTCCCACCTAGACAAAATGAACATGTGAGAATGCTATTCATTGACTGCAGCTTAGCGTTCAACACCATAGTACCCTCAAAGCTCATCACTAAGCTAAGGATCCTGGGACTAAACACCTGCCTCTGCAACTGGATCCTGGACTTCCTGATGGGCCGCCCCCAGGTGATGAGGGTAGGTAGCAACACATCTGCCACGTTGATCCTCAACTGGAGCTCCCCAGGGGTGTGTGCTCAGTCCCCTCCTGTTCACCGACGACTGCATGGCCAGGCACGACGCCAACACCATCATTAAGTTTGCAGACGACACAACAGTGGTAGGCCTAATCACTGACAACGATGAGCCTACAGGGAGGAGGTCAGAGACCTGGCCAGGTGGTGCCAGAATAACAACCTATCAGTCAACGTAACCAAGACTAAAGAGATTATTGTGGACAACAGGAAAAGGAGGACCGAGCACGCCCCCATTCTCATCGACAGGTTGAGAGCTTCAAGTTCCTCAGTGTCCACATCAACAACAAACTGTCATGGTCCAAACACACCAAGACAGTTGTGCAGAGGGCACGACAAAGCCGATTCCACCTCAGGAAACTAAAAAGATTTGGCATGGGCCCTGAGATCCTCAAAAGGTTCTACAGCTGCAACATCGAGAACATTGCCAATTGCTCGGCCTCTGGCCGCAAGACACTGCAGAGGCTAGTGCGTACGGCCCAGTAGCTGTCTGCCATCCAGGACCTCTACACCAGGCAGTGTCAGAGGAAGGCCCTAAAAATTATCGTAACCCCAGCCACCCCAGTCATAGACTGTTCTCTCTACTACCGCATGGCAAGTGGCACTGGAGTGCCAAGTCTAGGACAAAAAGGCTTCAACAGTTTGTACCCCCAAGCCATAAGACTCCTGAACAGGTAATCAAATGGCTACCCAGACTATTTGCATTGTGTGCCTCCCCCAACCCCTCTTTTTACGCTGCTGCTACTCTCTGTTTATCATACATGCATAGTCACTTTAACTATACATTCATGTACATACTACCTAAATTGGGCCAACCAACCAGTGCTCCCGCACATTGGCTAACCCGGGCTATCTGCATCGTGTCCCACCCACCACCCCCTCTTTTACGCTACTGCTACTCTCGGTTCATCATATATGCATAGTCACTTTAACCTTATCTACATATACACACTACGTTGATATATACACACTACCTCAAGCCTGACTAAAAGGTGTCTGTACTTTTATAGCCTGTCTTTTTACTGTTGTTTTATTTCTTCACCTACCCATTGTTCACCTAATACATTTTTTGCACTATTGGTTAGAGCCTGTAAGTAAGCATTTCACTGTAAGGTCTACTACACCTGTTGTATTCGGCGTAAGTGACAAATTAACTTTGATTTGAATGCAAGGGAAGCCACCGAGCACTTGGCCTCCCTTGAAAAGTATAAAATAATAGCTAATCAGCATTGAGCTAAAGTGAGTGAGCTCAACTGTGAATGGTCCTGGTTTGGATTTGGCGTCACTCCTATCAAATCTCATCAAAAGCATAAGTCATTGACAGAAACAACTTGAATTGCGTTGTTGTCCTCCGGTTGCTATCTAGCTAGCTAAAATTGCCCCTTTCCTAAATTAGCCATGGATGGAGATAGGGATTTGGACTTGTGGTTATACTTAATTCTCCGTACTGGCCAATCATTATAACGGTGATTCTGATCCAACCATTTTTTCATACATTGTCCCCCTGACCTATGAGGATGGAAGTTCAATATGTAGCTAAATGTAGAAGGATAATGTTAACTAACATTGCCCATGAAAGGAAGTTAGGCTAGCTAGCAAGCATTTTAGCCAGGTAGCATAACAAAAAATAAGTGTGTACTCTATGACAGAGTGACAGACCGTTTCGTTTACATGAAAGAGAAGAGGATTGCAATGGCATTTCTCCAGAAGTAGGATGAGTCAACATGTTTTTTTTCTACTTGCACGAACGTGCACACACAGAAATCAGAACCATGGACAGCCACATCATATTTAGCTTACATTGATTGGACTAAATTGTTTTTGGTATCTTTTTGTTGTCACAATTAGACTTACAGGTGATCTGATGTTAAAATGTTGAATTTGAAATGGTGCTGGAATAGTGGTGGCAGCTCCTTCTGTTTTCTTTGCGACTTGCGGTAACTCTGTGGTTGTAAAGCAATAGTTGTTTAGTGGTCGGAAAACATTAACTTGATGGACCATGCTGTAGTGTTTTGTCACATGCAATATGCTTTGTGGACTTCACCAGACAGAGGTTGCTCTCCGGTTTTGTGATGAAACAAAAAGGTGTGGAGGCAACGTTACTGAATATACAAAAGGGGTGTTTAATGTGGTTGTCTCGTGTGTGTGTGTGTGTTTGCACATGGCAAGCATTTGTAAATTCACAGAACAGTACACAGTTAGTCACTCACCCTTTACCATGGCAAAATTGGTTTGACATTGGATAGCCTCTCTCTGGCTCTAGTTAGGGATTGTCAATGAATTACAGAAAGTACTAAGAGGGCTGGGAAAGCAATTATTTTAGATGGAAGCTAGGGATTGGGCTGGGAGATGCTACTTTTTCACCCTACAAAGATGACATATCTGATAATGTTGCATCATACTGTCACCCTAACCCTGCAGCGCCATACTCCTAACCTTGGCCAAAGAGCCAACTGGCCTGATCATGACCTTCTCACCATGACACTGCCCTTGCCCCCAATGTCCATTCTTGGAATCCATAGAGACTCAAAGGACTTTAGCCACCAACCCTTCATATCAAAGTCTGTGAGCTAAGAATGTACCAGAATGTAAAATAACAATTTCCATAGGTTTCCTGATACATCCTCTACACAGCATTGTTTAGTCTCATCTCTAAGGCTCTATAAACCTGTCACACACATGTACTGTCCTTTCACCTCTTTGTTTACTTTCAGTTGTTGCCATGTCACCAGAGTTAGTTAGTCTGTCCCTTACTTGTCTAACTCCTAGAGAAAACACTTCCCAAGGTGACACATTTACCTACAGTATAGTTTTATAACAATTCACCCCTTCAAGAGAAGGCCAACAACTGTGGAATTGTTCTGGCACAAAGGTGGTTCAGGCTTGATTGAAACACTCTTCCACTAACCCTTTCAGGTATGACTGAAACTACATTCATAGTTGTTGGTCACATATACACTACATGACCAAAAGTATCTAGACACCTGCATGTTGAACATCTCCTTCCAAAATTATGGGTATTAATATGGTGTAGGTCCCCCCTTTGCTGCTATAACAGCCTCCACTTTCTGGGAAGACTTTCCACTAGATGTTGGAACATTACTGCGGCGACTTGCTTCCATTCAGCCACAAGAGAATTAGTGAGGTCGGGCACTGATGTTGGGCGATTAGGCCTGGCTCACAAAGGTGTTTGATGGGGTTGAGGTCAGGGCTCTGTGCAGAACGGTCAAGTTCTTCTACACCGATCTTGACAAACCATTTCTGTATGGATCTCGCTTTGTGCATGGGGGCATTGTCATGCTGAAACAGGAAAGGGCCTTCCTCAAACTGTTGCCACAAAGTTGGAAGCACAGGATCGTCTAGAATGTCATTGTATGCTGTAGCGTTAAGATATCCCTTCACTGGAACTAAGGGGCCTAGCCCGAACCATGAAAAAAAACAACCGAGACCATTATTCCTCATCCACCAAATTTTACAGTTGGCACTATGCATTTGGACAGTCACTGTGCTCCTGGCATCTGCCAAACCCAGATTCATCCGTCGGACTGCCAGATGGTGAAGTGTGATTCAACATTCCAGAGAACACGCATCTACTGCTCCAGTCCAATGGCGGCGAGCTTTTCGCCACTCCAGCTGACGCTTGGGATTGTGCATGGTGATCTTAGGTTTGTGATCTTAGGCTGCTCGGTCATGGAAATCCATTTCATGAAGTTCCTGATGAACAGTTATTGTGCTGACGTTGCTTCCAGAGGCAGTTTGGAACTCAGTAGGGAGTGTTGCAAACGATGACAGAGGATTTTTAAGCGCTTCAGCACTCGGCAGTCCCGTTCTGTGAGCCTGTGTGGCCTACCACTTTGTGGCTGAGTCGTTGTTGCTCCGAGACTTTTCCACTTCACAATAACAGCACTTACAGTTGACCAGGGTAGCTGTAGCAGGGCAGACATTTGGACTGACTTATTGGAACATCCTATGACAGTGCCACGTTGAAAGTCACTGAGCTCTTCAATAAGGCCATTCTATTGCCAATGTTAGTCAATGGAGATTGCATGGCTGTGTGCTCGATTTTATACACCTGTCAGCAACGGGTTTGGTTGAAATAGCCAAATCCACTAACTTGAAGGGGCGTCCACATACTTTTGTACATATAGTGTAGGTGTTTTTTGTGTCTCTTATCTTGTGGGAGGTATTGTATATCTAATAGTGAACATGTCCATGGTGGATTGAGGCTGTCATAGTGCAAACCCCAGCAATCTAACAATGAGTGTGAGTTAAAAATAGAAGTTTGAGTAAGCCAAGTACTAAGTACTTACCAAGTAAGTACTTGGGTAGTGTGAGTAGACAGCAGCTGTGGAGTGTAGTCAATTTGTGGCAGACAGTTTGGACACTGGTCACATGAGTAACTTGAGAATAGAAGCTATTCATGGTCCCTGGTTAGTACAGTGTAACTGTAGTAATGTACTACCTCATGATCCGTAAAAATGTGCTTGGGCAAACCTAGAGGTTCCTGGAGTTGACATTGAGTCATTAAAAGGGAGAGAGATGAGTTATTAAAGGCCATTGAATGTCAACGTTTTATTTGGTGTCACAGGGAAGCAGTAAGTAACAGTGATGATGCGGACAGATTGTTATTATAATGTAATTCTATGAGGTTGATGCTCACTTTGCCAGAGGACAGATTCCAAGAGTTCTGCAGAAGCAACAGAAAATGTTTTTTTTTTAAAAGACTACCCCCCAAAAAAATAAATTTCAACTTTTTAAAACAGCCTATGTGCCATCGTTATGAGTATGAAACATTTATTCTCGTGTCAAAATTGACTGCAAAGTGTAAACAGGATAATTTTGGTCATAAAGTCAGTCTCGTCCAAAACTGAGATTTGCAATATGATTGGAAAAAAATGGTATGGCACAGAACGAAGGGTGCCGTAACAGTTCTCCTTGAGTTGGGTTTATTTCCATCCTGCCCACAGCTAGCAGCACCCAAGTAATCATCCATTCAGAGCGCAGCTGCACATGACCCCATCGTTATGACCATGGTCAATTTGGTTTGACATTCAATATCCCTATGGGGCTGGTTCGGGACCATCAGTAAATTACACAATATTTTTAAATGTCAATAGCTCCAAATGTCAGAGACTTAAAAACCACCAACCAACTATATATTTTTGAAATTCTTACACAAATATTGAAAGCATTTAATGAGCCAACTAAAAGATGTGCAATGTGAAAATATTGTCCCATTTACATTGAGGTTTCGGTATGTAGAGAAATCTCATTGTTGTGTGTTCCAAATGGCACCCTAGCCCCTATATAGTGCACTACTTTTGACAAGTTCCCATAGGGCTCTACAAATGCAGTCGGAAAGTAATCAGACCACTTCCCCTTTTCCACATTTTTTTATGTTACAGCCTTATTCTAAAATTGATTTATAAAGCATTTTCCTCATCAATCTACACACAATAGACTAAGTGAAAACAGGTTTTTAGAAATGTTTGCAAATGTAAACATATACCTTATTTACATATGTATTCAGACCCTTTGCTATGAGATTCGAAATTGAGCTCAGGTGCATCCTGTTTCCATTGATCATCATTGAGCTGTTTCTACAATTGAGTCCACCTGTGGTAAATTCAGTTGATTGGACATTATATAGACAGGTGTGTGCCTTTCCAAATAAGGTCCCACAGTTGACGGTGCATGTCAGAACAGAAACCAAGCCATGAGGTCGAAGGATTTGTCCGTAGAGCTCTGAGACAGGATTGTGTCGAGGCACAGATCTGGGGAAGGATACCAAAACATTTGTGCACTATTGAAGGTCGCCAAGAACATAGTGGCCTCCATTATTCTTAAATGGAAGAAGTTTGGAACCACCAAGACTCTTCCTAGAGCTGGCTGCCTGGCCAAACTGAGCAAGGGAGGTGACCAAGAATCCAGTGGTCACTGACAGAACTTCAGAGTTCCTCTGTGGAGATGGGAGAACCTTCCAGAAGGACAACCATCTCTGCAGCATTCGACCAAATCAGGCCTGTATGGTAGAGTGGCCAGACGAAAGACACTCCTCAGTAAAAGGCACATGACAGCCCTCTTGGAGTTAACCAAAAGGCACCTAAAGAACTCTCAGATCATGAGAAATAACATTCTCTGGTCGGATGAAACCAAGATTGAACTCTTTGGCTTGAATGCCAAGTGTCACACCTGGAGGAAACCTGGCACCATCCTAACAGTGAAGCATGGTGGCAGCAGTATCATGCTGTGGGGATGTTTTTCAGCGGCAGGAACTGGGGGACTAGTCAGGATCGAGGGAAAGATGAAAGGAGCAGGGTACAGAGAGATCCTTGAGGGAAATCTGCTCAGGACCTAAGACCAGGGCGAAGGTTCACCTTCTAACCAACAGAACAACAACCCTAAGCACACAGCCAAGACAACGCAGGAGTGGCTTCGGGACAAGTCTCTGAATGTCCTTGAGTGGCCCAGCTAGAGCCCGGCCTTAAACCCAATCTAACATATCTGGAGAGACCTGAAAATAGTTGTGCAGTGACACTCCCCATCCAACCTGACAGAGCTTGAGAGGATCTGCAAAGAATGGGAGAAACTCCCCAAATACAGGTCTGCCAACTTGTAGCATTCGAGGCTGTAATCACTCCCAAAGGGGCTTCAACAAAGTACTGAGTAAAGCGTCTGAATACTTATGTAAATGTGCTATTTCAAATTCTAAAAACCTGTTTTTGATTTTTTATTATGGGGTATTGTGTGTAGATTGTTTTTTTCCTCAATTTAAACAATTTTAGAATAAGGCTGTAACGTAACAATGTGGAAAAGGTGAAGGGGTCTGAATACACTGTATGATTGTCTGATAATCCATCTCCCCCTGCATGGTGACCGAGGAGTAAGCCTACAAGTCTGTCTGGATGGCACTCATTTAAATCTCTGTCTCCACTACCATTTAAAGCCCATAGGTTTGTGTTCCCAGGGCAACTTTTTCAGCTACAAAAATTGCAATTGATAATGCAATGCAGTTACTTACTGTATGTGAACCATCAAACCATAATTCATTTTTACAACATATTTGAATGTAAATTCTACGAGAAACTTTTGATATCTTTGCAATCTCTTGATCTCATCCAGTATTTTTAAATAATGGAGTTACACTATTTTATTTATACAATCCTGTCATTGCTGGAGGAGTATTGTCTAACCAGTCATGGAGTCTTGTCTTAACATGTGAACCTTTTATATAACACCTGAATTTCTGACATTGGTTTAACTGCTTTTCACAGTTTTGTAATATGCTAATTGAACTTACAAAACTTACAGAACTTACAAAACCAGTCAAAGATGAGGAAGGAATGGGAGTCACATAATCCTCAGTTATTGCACCATGTTCAGATGTCTGCTCTGCTTTCTAAATCAGACTTGCAACAAAGAGGTGGTTAATTCATTCATTCATTCATTCCAAATCAGGAAACCCTGTGCAGGCAAACAAACTAAAACAATTCATGGTGACAAATGAATGGAACACTTTTGACATTTACAACCAAGCGTTAAAAGTACGCACAGATGAATATACCACCATTGTCCGACCAGACACCGGAGTCTGCACTGTGGCGAAATTGTGGTGTAGACATTGGGGGATACAATTTCTGCAATTCTATAGTTTGACATGACTTATGCCTCTCGAGGTGTATTTTGAAAACACAGCATAAGGATAAGGGGAAGCCTCCCAATCTAAACATTTTTGTTATTTATGAAAACATTTGGGGGGGGGGGACAGCTAACTTCCTGCATTTCAACACATTTTTCCATTGGGGCAGAGGGGAAATTGTGCAGTTTCATAATGCCATGCTGCACATTTTGTCATGCGTCAGAACATTTTGCAGTTTTAAAGCAAATATCCTTAAATTTGACACATTTTGCCATAGGGCTGAGATAAAAATGCACTGTTATATAGTCCTGGCACCACACACTGCCAGGTCTCTGACCTCCTCTCTATAGGCTGTCTCATTGTTGTCAGTGATCAGGCCTTTCACCATTGTGTCGATTGCAAACTTAATGGTGTTGGAGTCGTGCTTGGCCATGCAGTCGTGGGTGAACAGGGAGTACAGGAGGGGACTAAGCACACACCCAAGGGGCCCCGTATTGAGGATAAGCGTGGCAGATGTGTTGTTGCCTACCCTTACCACCTAGGGGCAGCCCATCAGGAAGTGCAGGATTCAGTTGCAGGTGTTTAGTCCCAGGGTCATAAGCTTAGTGCTGAGCTTTGAGAGCACTATGGTGTTGAACACTGAGCTGTAGTCAATGAATAGCATTCTCACATGGTGTTCCTTTTGTCCAGGTGAGAAAGGACAGTGTGGAGTGCAATAAAGATTGCGCAATCTGTGAATCTGTTGGGGCGGTAAGCAGATTGGAGTGGGTCTAGGGTTTCTGAGATGGTGTTGATGTGAGCCATCACCAGCCTTTCAAAGCACTTCATGGCTACAGACGTGAGTGTTACGGGTCGGTAGTCATTTAGGCAGGTTACCTTGCCGTTCTTGGGCACAGGGACTATGGTGGTCTGCTTGAAACATGTAGGTATTAGACATACATCAGCTACGAAGAGCCTGATCACACATTCATCCAGAACAGCTGGTGCTCTCATGCATGCTTTCTTGTTGCTTGCCTCGAATCACGCATAGAAGTAATTTAGCTCGTCTGGTACACGCTTGTCACTGAGCAGCTTGGCTTCCCTTTGTAGTCTGTAATAGTTCGCAATCCTTGCCACATCCAACGAGCGTCAGAGTCGGTGTAGTACGATTCAATCTTAGTACTGTATTGACGCTTTGCCTGTTTGATGGTTCGTCGGAGGGCATAGCAGGATTTCTTGTAAGCATCTGGGTTAGTGTGCCGCTCCTTGAAGTGGCAGCTCTACCCTTTCGCTCAGTGCGGATGTTGCCTGTAATCCATGGCTTCTGGTATGTACACACAGTCACTGTGGGGACGACGTCATCAATGCACTTATTGATAAAGCCGGTGACTGGATGTGGTATACTCTAATGTCATCAGATGAATCCCGGAACATATTCCGGTCTGTGCTAGCAAAATACTCTTGTAGATTAGCATCTCCCTCATCTGACTACTTTAGTTTTTGCATGTAAGCAGGAATCAGGAGGATATAATTATGGTCAGATTTGACAAATGGAGGGCGAGGGAGAGCTTTGTACACATCTGTGTGTGGAGTAAAAGTGGTCTAGAGTTATTTCCCTCTGGTTGCACATGTGACATGCTGGTAGAAATGAGATAAAACAGATTTAAAATTTGTAAGTCGCTCTGGATAAGAGCGTCTGCTAAATGACTTAAATGTAATGTAATGTAAATGTAAGTTATCCTGCATTAAAGTTCCTGGCCACTAGCAGCGCCACCTCTGGATCAGCGTTTTCCTTATGGCCTTATATAGCGCCTAGGGTGCAGTCTTTAGTGCCAGCATCAGTTTGTGGCGGTAAATAAACAGCTACGAAAAATAGAGGAAAATGCTTGGTAAATAGTGTGGTCTACAGCTTATCATGAAGTACTCTACCCCAGGCGAGCAAAACCTCAATACTTCTTTAATATTAGATTTTGTGCACCAGCTAATTTTTTACAAATATACATAGACCCCCACTCCTCGTCTTACCGGAGGTAGCTCTTCTGTCTTGCCGAAGCACGGAAAACCCAGCCACGTCGTCATTCAGCCAAGAATCGGTGAAACATAACATACAGTTAATGTCCAGTTGGTAGGAGAGTCTCGAACGGAGGTCTTCCAGTTTATTCTCCAATGATTGCATGTTGGCCAATAGGACGGACTGTAGAGGCGGGTTACCCTCTCGCCAACGAATTCTCACAAGGCACCCGGATCTGCATACCCTGTATCGGCATCTTCTCTTCTTGCAATTTATGGGGATTTAGGCCTGGTCTGGAAGCAGCATTAAAATCCTTCATGTTCAACTCGTTAAAGAACAAATCTTTGTCCAGCTCGAGGTGAGTAATCGTTGTTCTGATATCCAGAAGCTATTTTCAATTATAAGAGACGGTGGCAGAAACATGTACAAAATAAGTTACTAAACAAGGCGGGAAAAAAACACAAAAATAGCACAATTGGTAAGGAGCCTGTAAAACGTCAGCCATCCCCTTCCAGCGCCATTCCAGCTTTCCCATTTCTATATAGAATGGTCCACCACCCAAAGGACATCCAGCCAACTTGACACAACTGTGGGAAGCATTGGAGACAACATGGGCCAACATCCCTGTGGAACGCTTTCAACATCTTGTAGAGTCCATGACCTGACGAATTGAGGCTGTGTAACTCAATATTAGGAAGGTGTTCTTAACAACCCTCCCCTATTTTGAACCAGTCCCTGGTTGTTGTGTCACCTCGGCTCAGCTGAGGAATGCCCAGTATCTCTGGTAAGGCTGCCCAATTCTGATATTTTTCCCCCTAATTGGTAATTTGACAAATCCGAGCAGCTTTGATAAAAAAGAGCTGTTGTGAATGGTGAATCAGAATTGGGATGCCTGTGTAAACGCAGCGAGAGGCATGAGAATGGGGCTTGAATTGAGAGGTTGGGCGTGAGTAGTAACAGTGGCAGGCAAGGCATGTGGTCCTGGGATAATTGGCATATTTTCATGCATTGCTGAAAACAATGAATTAATCTCCCACCAAAGGTCAGAGTCAGCAGTTTTACAATGTTAGGTCCAATCCCCCTCGTTTTGTCTTTAGGTGTGAGTCCCATGGGAACAAGTTGTACTACAGTTGTACTCTGGGGGAGAAAAAAAAATGTTTAGTTGTAGATCTAATCTCTAATAAAGTTTCCACACTTGCATTAGTGTCAGTAGGCCTGTGGTATGGATGGAGGTTTGTGTGCCACAACTCTAGTCGTGAAGGCTGTAGGATCCTATCACTCTGGCTCAATGATTGACTCTAGTTACACAAGGTTAAACAACCTGTCCATGCTACAGTCAATTTTCCCAAAATGAGTAACCAAAAGGCTCCAAAATAAAAATAAAAAGTTATTTGATGGGTCTGAATGTTTGAGGGCATTAAACCCGAATTAGTGTACACCTAGACGAAACTCTCACTCCTGTCCCTGCTGAAAGAGAAACAGTGAGAATGGTGTAAGAGCATCAGCAGGTAGAATGGATAGAAAATACAAGTTGGTAATGGGCTCTGTGGATCAATTTAGTCTATTTGCCCTCAAGCTAGACGATTTCAGCGCCTTGTCGAAGTAGTAATGGTATATGCTGCCCCCTAGTGACAAAACATATTGCCCCTAGAGAAGTTATTTTCACATTACATAGGGACGGCAAAGGGGGATACCTCGTCGGTTGTGCAACTGAATGCATTCAACTGAAATGTGACTTCAGCATTTAACCCAACCCCTCTGAATCAGATATAGAGTGAACAGAACGCACAGCCCTAACATACACAAGAGCAGGACTCGTCAACCCCGTTCCTGGTGAGCTACCCTCCTGTAAGTTCCCTCCAACCCCAGTTGTAATAGGCTCTATGCATTATACCGCCTCCCACATTCTATTTGACTTCCTACTGGGGTGCTGACTTCCAGAGCGATTTCCACTATTGGTTTATATCATTAGCTTACTAGCTAACCAACTTTCGTTGATGCATTCCTGACTGCGAAGGAGGTGCTAATGAACATTGTTCAGTGCCTGTGTTCAGTTTCATCAAAATGCAATGGTATTGTGAGCTCCCATAGTTTCCCAGTCGATGTAGAGCTTTATTATTTCCTTACTCACCCATGACATGGCCATTATGGTGGATAAGGGCTTTCTCGTAGACGACATTGGTCCGTGCAAGGTCTACTGGCCAGCCTTTCTGTCAAGACACACAGATGCCAGCGCATGAGGTTAGGGAGACCCAATCCATTGCCAGGCTGAGAGTGCATGTTGAAAGAATGATCCGTGGAGTAAAGGAACACAAGCTGTTTGACACAGTCATCCCCCTGACCATCTCAGGCAGCTTCAACCAATTATTTGTAGTGGTATGCCTGTTGGTCAACTATCAACACGGACCTTTGGTCAGACCATGGGCCAAGCCAGCATAAATGTGTTTATTTGCTAGCAGCAAAATGAACCAATTATCTATGACATGCATCAATAAATTGTGTTATAGTGAATCTTTTTATGTGGAGCTTGTATTGGCTTTAATTAGGCAATGAGTTTAGGGGAAAGAAATCAAGTAAACACAGAATAACCAGAATGCAAGATGGAATACAATTGGCTGAATACTTTTCACGTGCATTTTTTTATGGATATGGACTCAGTGTTCTTGGCTTGTGCCAACGCTGTTCTGTGTCTGTGCAGCTGTGAACTGGTGGTGCAGCAGGAATGTTTAGTTGAGAGTAGTGCGCTGTCTGGTAAAGAAGGGCCACCAGATGACTGCACATAAAACTTCCTGCAACACAGGAGCAGTGGCTATGGACCACTATCACTGGTAGAGTGCTTTAACACCATATGTGAAGTGTGATGAAAGACTGAAGTGAGAAACAAGAATGATGTGGCTTATAAATAATAAACATATAGTAGTGTCTGGTCTTCTTAACTAGAGGCTCATTGAACTATACAGGAATACATTGTGTCTCAGTAACACAATTACCAAACACTGCATCAACAGATCTTTACCAAATAATCTGTTAAGTGTGCAATTCAAAATTGGGATCCATCATTAAGATCTAATAAGAGTAAATGTTGACACTGTCTCCAACATACCATGATGACAGTGTCCCACAGGAGATGTTTAACAAGGTCGCTAGTAGCCATCTATAATCTTTCCCTACTCTCATGCTGTGAGTTTTCACTCTTCCTCATGAACCTGTGACAGGCACTCATGGTGATCTCCAATCGTCAATGTATCTAACAAAGATACATTGTTGTCATTTTTAGCTAGGAAATATAGCTAGCAAGCATAATTTAAGAAATCTAACAAAAATACACTCAGGTAGATTCTGTCAGCGTTACAAATTTTACAAAGTAACTAGCTAGCTACAGTTACTAGTTAAATTAGCTAGCTAGCATGATTGTAGCTAGCTATATCTGTCACTGACCTGGTACTCAACTTCATAGTTGTGTGTGTATATAGGAAGCTGCATAGACACACCTTGAACTAATTTTCATTCTTGCTAGCTGGAGTCTCGTTGGCTGATTTAATAATTTGATGTAAATCATTAAAATTATATTTGAGGCAAGTCCTGAAGACACCTAGTTTAAAAAAAAAAAATACTACTACCTTTATGTTATCTCGTCAATAACTAGACTGACTCATCTATAGTATGCGCCACCGGAAATTGCCACACCGGTAGGAAGCGTGCTTTGAACAGTCGGTCATGGAATGCATAAGGGCTATTTACCTGATTCAGTTTTATCAGTTGGAGTGAAAACCTACAGGTTGGTAGCCCTCCAGGAATAGGGTTGGAGAGCCCTGCACTAGAGTCTAATCTGGCCATGTCATTTAAGATTGCATGAAGCGCATCATCTAGAATTTTAACCATAACAATGACCTTCTCCCCAACACTAATGGTACTCCCATCACCCAGGTCGTAAATTAAAACATTGACCTGGAATTGCGTAAGAGAAGGAGATCGATTAACATACAATATTGAACACCTTTACCAAAACTGTATACACTAATCTGCATACAACCAACCACCTTTTGTGAATAAAAGGCCAATAAACCCCTTTGGAAAATAACTATATTTAATATACAGTATGTAATACTAAAACAATAAGGACCTCTCCATATATGTACATTATCAAAAATAAAGTATCCGAAAATATAGGCCAATCAAAAATAAATTAGAATAGAGTGAAGTCATGACCACGGCACATTTGTAACAAACACAATAAAAACAGAACAGCTATGACCAAAGGATTTGCTCTACAGCCTAATGGTCAAAGGTGGGGGGAGGGGGTTATAGTTAAGGCCTGGTGTGGCCCAGAGAGAGGTCCAGGTTGTATCAGCTAGGTCCTTTGGAGCAGGTTGACAGCCAATGCCAGTCCAATAGAGGAGCCATGAGGTCAGATCCATTTCTACCATTCTGTAAGTCAATCTATTCCCCACAGAGGGGACGGCTTGGCTGTGTGAAGTCACTTGGATCCTGGCTTACAGTCTCTTAGGATGAGGGTCCACAGTAGTCCTCAGCTACTAGCAGTCTTTACATACAGGGAGAAGGTTGGCCAGAGGGTAAACAGAGGCTTCTTGGTCCTCCTCACCCGTTTGTCAACTCCATTCTCCTCCTTTAGCGTTTGTTCCGCCGTTTATCCATTTCTTTTCGAAGCCGGGCCTGCAGTGCCATCCTCATGGTGGAGTCCAGAACATTCTCCTCCGCTACGCGCTCCACCACCCTCTCTGGCTTATCCTCCTAAGAGACAGATGGAGCACAGGGGTCATGACGAGGACACAAAATATTTAAGTGATAATGCCAGAGAAGACAATGTTTGGAGGATATATTGGTATGGATATTAGACCCGAGACGAAGACAGGACTGTTGTTCAGAGCAGCTTGTCAGCTGTGTTGTTGACAATCACTTCAAACTGATGCTGGAAAGACTGCAAACTAGCTTAACGTCATTTAGTTGTACCTTTTTTTAAATCTCTCACACACCTACACACACGATTTAGACTGGCTGAGAAAGGCTGCTTGCCTTTCACATTAATTACTATGGGGCAGCTGGAGATTGAATTTAAATATTGAAACATAGTTGCAAATGTCTGAGAAAGACAGCAAGGTTTATACAAATCTCCGCTGTTGAAAACAAAATGTTTGTCTAAAGGATATGAGAGAGAATGTCTAATGTTTTTCTCTAGTGGAGATCAAGTTTATAAATTGTCAGCTGGGTTGATGAGACAGTGGATTGCGCAGTCAGATGAAACATGGTAAATAGGCATTTTAACGTCATAGATTTAGCACGTGGTAACTTGTGAAGTAGACACCGGCTGGAATGCGGTTTTAACCAAACCGCATTCAAGATTATACACAACCGTTGTAACATAGGACACTTGAAAAAGTGTGAAAACTCTGCTGAAGGTGTTGAAACTACACTATATGGGCAAAATAATTTGGACACCCCTTCAAATTAGTGGATTCGGCTATTTCAACCACACCCGTTGCTGACAGGTGTATAAAAAAATAAAATAAACGAGCACACGGTCATGCAATCTCCATAGACAAACATTGGCAGTAGAATGGCCCATACTGAAGAGCTGTGACATTCAACGTGGCACCGTCATAGGATGCCACTTTTCCAATAAGCCAGTTCATCAAATTTCTGCCCTGGTCAACTGTAAGTGCTGTTATTGTGAAGTGGAAAAGTCTAAGAGTAACAACGTCTCAGACACGAAGTGGTAGGCCACACAAGCTCACAGAACAGGACCGCTGAAGCTCATAAAAAAATATTTTGTCCTCAGTTGCAACACTCACTTTTGAGTTCCAAACTTCCCCTGGAAGCAACATCAGCACAAGAACTGTTCACCGGGAGCTTCATGAAATGGATTTCCATGGCCGAGTAGCCGCACAATACCAAGCGTCAGCTGGAGTGCTGTAAAGCTCGCCGCCATTGGACTCTGGAAATGCATTCTCTGGAGTAGTAAATCACGCTTCACCATCTTGCAGTCAGACGTGCGAATCTGGGTTTGGCAGATACCAGGAGAACGCTACCTACACAAATGCATAGTGCTAACTGTAAAGTTTGGTGGAGCAGGAATAATGTTCTGGGACTGTTTTTCATGGTTTGGGCCAGGCCCCTTAGTTCCAGTGAAGGGAAATCTTAATGCTACAGCATACAATGACGTTAGACAATTCTGTGCTTCCAACTTTGTGGTAACAGTTTGGGGAAGGCCCTTTCCTGTTTCAGCATGACAATGCCCCCATACACAGAAATGGTTTGTTGAGAACTTGCCTGGCCTGCACAGAGCCCTGAACTCAGCCCCATCGAACACCTTTGGGATGAATTTTGGGATGAATTGGAACACCAACCTAATCGCCCAACATCAGTCCCCGCAGCAATTTTCCAACATCTAGTAGAAAGCCTTCCCAGAAGAGTGGGGGCTGTTATAGGAGCAAAGGGAGGACCAACTCCATATCAATGCCCATGATTTTGGAATGAGATGTTCGACTAGCAGGTGTCCATATACTTTTGACCATGCAGTGTATAAACGTGACAATAAACTTGATTTGATAGACAGACCTTGAGTACGATGTAGGAGGTGACATGGCCAGAGTCAGCCTGGTAGTCCAGCCAGAAGAGCTCAGTTCCATGGGTCTCTGGCTCTGTACTGGATCCACTCTCATTCCACTCCTCAGTCTCTGCACCCACTCCTGGCTGAGATCCATCTGGAGACATATACATACAAATCACCACTTACCAGAGCCTTCCATCAAGTTGACAGAAGAGTTCATACTATCAGCAGTGTTTTCTTACTTCCACGTCGAGGATGGTACACTTGGATGTCTGGTCGTCGGGGGAGTCGGGAGGTAGTGGTGTGCCTGGGCCTCTGATGCTCATTGGCCTGCTTCACCTGCTTATCATAATCATCTCTGCAAGACATCAAACAAGTCAGTGCAAAGAATCTATCAAAACATTTAGAGAGCATCTTGACTGGCTGCGTCACCTCTTGGTATGGCAAATGTTTGGCATCCGACCGCAAGGCACTACATACAGAGAGAGGGTTGTGCGTACGGCCCAGTACATCACTGCGGCAGAGCTCCCTGTCATCCAAGACACCTGCTACCCAAGTCATAGACAAGCAATACGCACATAATCCAAAAAGTTTAAATCAATTAATATCAGAATGAGCAATATATCAGACATCACTCAGTCCGATATTTCTCCCTTTTACTTTTTGGATTGTGTGTATTGTTTGTATCGCTAGGCATTATAACTGCACTGTTGGAGCTATGTACACAAGCATTATGCTACACCTGCAAATCTGTGTATGCGACAAAAATAAACTTCGATATATAATGACACAGATACAAAGATGAGTCCTCTATCCATCTCTCCGGCCTGTTGTTCACACGCGTATCTGCCCGCTCATTGGCTAGAATGGTCCCACCTGATCGCGCCTGCCTTCCATCTTTGGGATATCCATTTTCATTGTTAGAGCGGTAGCATGTATATATTGTCAATATAATATACAGTCTTTAGTAATAGTTAGGGACGTCCCAATGAACCCGTATTGCACTATCCCTTTGATGAGCGGAAGGTCTCTGTTATATGTTTGTGCGCATGCGTAGAAGTGGTTAGGCGTAATAGCGATTAATTTCAACATTATGTAGAAAACACTCGAAATTGAACATCTGCATGCGCTCAGAATGAATTACATTGATAAAATATACACTCCACGTGTTAGCTCAGATTAACAAAGTTTAGTGATTCACCTGGCAATCTGGTTCCTTCGAATGTGGTGTAAGAAACCGTGGCTCATGTCCAAACGACCCGTGCGTTTATATTTGAGCTCGTGTTCTTCATCATCCCGCAAAATCTCCATCGTGATTGATAATTGATTTAGTAATTCTTTATATGCGCAACATCACAACAAGCTGCATCTTAACGTTAATCAAGCTTTTAAAGTGGGCTGCTGTCCAACTAGAATTGCACACGGAGTTACGAGCCTGTTCATAGTCTATTTTTAATATCACGTTTCTACCCCGAAAATGATCATTTTCTCACATTTTGAATCTTCATTAATTAATTATTTAAATTGTATAATAACCTATGTGTGAAAGCTGCGTTAAGTTAGATGCCCACATAAAAACGGCCAACATTATTCAATCTCAACCGTTCGGTTTTTGCCAGAGTAAACGTGAAAACTTGGGGTACACTCTGGTTGGCCATTTTGATATTGTAGTCTGGCGTTTGCGTGTTTTGGCGAGCTTGCTAGTTAGCGAAATAAACTCACCAGTGGCTTTAGCTAGTTAACTATACATTTTCTCCATACACAACAAAGATTAACGCTATGGTATCTGTAAAACGGGAGCGAGAAATTGACTTGGAAGACGATGAAGGTAGCTAGCCAACATATTTTAAAACTTGTATAAGCGAACTCTAGATAGTCACACGCTATAATAACAAACGAACGTTGCCGTTTATTTCTAAACGTGTAGCTAGCTAGGTTAGCTGCTAAGTTAGCCTAAATCACAATGTTAGTAGCTAGCTCTAGCTGGCTAATTATTGTTAGCTAGCCAAGACCCCATTCAAGCATCAAACGTGTTTTTCCTAGGTGCGTTATTGTTTGCCGCCAGAGCAGAGGTTTCCTGTAAAAAGAACGAGCTGTGTTAGCTAACGTTACCTAGCTAGATACGATTGTCATTGTTAGTTAACATTTAGCTACACTTAATTATTTGTTGAAATTGTTCTTTGTCTTACACAGTACCTGTGAAAATTGGCCGTTCGTCCGAGGACCGCAGAAGTCGCCATTGTCCCTACCTCGACACAATCAATAGGTAAAGTCAACTGGCCTTAACATGGAAGATGCACAAGATAAGGCATTTGTTGAATGTGTACTCTTTGTGTAAATCACCTCTAACACACACATTTGTCTTCAGGAGTGTACTGGACTTCGATTTTGAGAAGCTATGCTCCATTTCCCTCTCCCACATCAATGTATACGCCTGTCTCATCTGTGGGAAGTACTTCCAAGGTAAATTATCCAATACTTCAGATTAACGTTGTTGTCCCCCCACCTCTACCTGAGAAGTGTTCAGAAATGTTTTGATCTAGGCCGAAACCAATGCAATGTATATTCCAGGTAGAGGTCTGAAGTCCCATGCCTACACTCACAGTGTGCAGTTCACCCACCATGTGTTCCTCAATCTGCACACCCTCAAGTTCTACTGTCTACCAGATAACTACGAGATCATTGACTCATCGTTGGAAGACATCACAGTGAGTCTACAGAGATGGGTGGTGCACACATTAGCTCTGTAATCAGAAAGAACATGTGTCAGATGCATCAATTCAAACAGGCACTGATTGATAAACTGATAGTTCTAAACTGATAGTTCTGAATTATAGCTTTTTAACAGTTCTTGTTCAGTCATGGTTTATACAATCATCCAGTGGTATGTGTCTAACGTTATATAGTGGTGGTAATGTATTTTTCTTTGTGTTTTAGTATGTACTGAAGCCCACATTCACCAGACAGCACATCTCTGGATTGGATAAGCAGGGAAAGCTGTATCGAGCCTATGATGGCACCACCTATCTGCCTGGCATTGTAGGGCTCAACAACATCAAGGCTAATGACTACGCTAATGTGGTGCTGCAGGTAAGACTGTCATCCAACACAAGAGTATCCACTGGTGAATCTGACATCTCACCATTCACATGCTGCTAAACATTTTCCTGTGTGATGATCATTCATGTTGATTTTGGTGAACTGTTTTTATCCTTTCAGGCCCTGTCCAATGTGCCCCCACTGCGGAACTACTTTTTGGAAGAGGAGAATTACTGCGGCATCCGTAGGCCGCCGGGTGACATCATGTTCCTGCTGGTGCAGCGATTCGGTGAGCTGATGCGCAAGCTGTGGAACCCACGGAACTTCAAGGCCCATGTGTCGCCCCACGAGATGTTGCAGGCCGTAGTGCTGTGCAGCAAGAAGAACTTCCAGATCACCAAGCAAGGTAGGATTTTATTATAACACATTCAGTGAGACACAGAGCCCTGATTCTCAAGAGCAAATTTATTTTTAGTACAGTCAGATGTATGTTGGTATGTGTTGCACATTATGTTGTGAATAAGCTATGCTGCTGATTGGTCTGTCCTTCAGGGGATGCTGTGGACTTCCTGTCATGGTTCATGAATGCTCTGCACGGCGCACTGGGAGGAACCAAGAAGAAACCCTGTGAGTGTCAGTGGGAGGTGGAGGGAATGATGTTGGGGAAGTGTATTCTGCCTCATTGTACAACCTGGGAGATTAACAAAGATATTTCCCACTTCTTTCCCCCCGCTCTCCTATTGCCATTATAGCAAGCCTTACCAAAGTGTTCCAGGGTTCCATGCGTATCTTCTCCAAGAAGCTTCCTCACCCAGATTTGGTAAGTTGCTTATTGTCAACCCTTTGTTAAAGACTTCAACATTGTATCACAGTTTAAATCCTTATTTGTGAATTCATGACTCTTCAATATGATTACATATTTGAACTGTTAAATTGTCCATGTTTACATGCCTTTCTCTCCAGCCACCAGAAGAGAAGGTGGCTCTGCTTCTGAAGGAGGAGTACCAGGAGGAGATGTCTGACACCACCTTCCTCTTCTTGACCCTTGACCTCCCCACAGCTCCGCTGTACAAGGATGAGAAGGAGCAGCTCATCATCCCACAGGTCCCCCTCTTCAACATCCTGGCCAAGTTCAATGGCAACACAGAGAAGGTACTGCCCTCAAACTCAATTAAATTTGCTCAGATGAACAGCACAGCCATCTCGCCCATCAAGTGAGATGGAAACTAGCCTCGGAAGCCTAGGTTTCTCACATTATTTTTTTCCCGGAAGCCTGGGGAAATTCTCCTTGGGAAGATGACAAAAAGGGGTGGCATACGGTGATCAAGATGTAAGCTAGTGATGAGTTGCCACTTATCAAGCCAATCAAATATTTAGCATGGGTGGATTTACAAACAGATGTGTTTCTGAAAAGATTTCAGACTAGCAACAAGCTTGCTAGCGTAAGATACAAAAGTAATGATGCTAGTGCTCCCATTCAAATGCAAAATCTTCCAAAAGCAGAGTCAACGAGACAAGATTTAGAATGTTTGCCTGTGAGACTCCAGCTTCTGTTTGAAAGAGATTTGATCACCTCTTCTTTGACCTTTCCTCTGAACCCTCCTGTTTGCTTTTAGGAGTATAAAACATACAAAGAGAATTTCCTCAAGAGGTTCCAGTTGCTCAAGCTGCCCCCCTATCTCATCTTCTGCATCAAGAGGTTTACCAAGAACAATTTCTTTGTGGAGAAGAACCCCACCATTGTCAACTTCCCCATCACGTAAGAGACTGTTGCATACTTTCCCCATATACTCAGTTGTAATTTTGCGTTGTGCTCAGCCTTATGATTCTGTGTGTGTTTTTGACTGACCCCTTGCATTTGCTCCTTGATCAGGAACGTAGACCTTCGTGAGTATCTGACAGAGGAAGCACAGGTCACAGAGAAGAACACAACCTATGACCTGGTGGCCAATGTGGTGCATGATGGGAAGCCCACTGAGGGGGCATACAGAATACATGTCCTGCATCATGTAAGTGACAGCTGCGTGTTTTAGGATATTTTTTTTTTCTGGTGAACTCTACAAGCTTTAGATGTGTAATATTTCTTGATATTGTGAAAGAAAATACTCATCCTGTTCAGTTATTGGTGCTAATGTGAGCCTGTCTTTGTCGCTGAAGGGCACTGGAAAGTGGTACGAGCTCCAGGACCTGCAGGTGACAGATATCCTGCCCCAGATGATCACACTGTCAGAGGCTTACATTCAGGTAAGTTCTATTGTTACATTAATCACTGAATATACAATATGCTGTTCTCTAACTTACCTGTTTATGTCTAGATAAGTTACTGACTCCCACTAACTGTCAATTGTGTTGATGTGTGGGTTCTCTGTGTTCCAGATTTGGAAAAGAAGAGAGAGCGAAGATGACACAACTAACCACACTGGGGCATGAATGAGGCATTTCATGAGCATTGATCATATTTAAAGATTGATTGTACAGGAAAGAGCTGTCACTCGCTGGCTAGTGGTCAGACAGTATCCAGTGGATTTGAATACTGTCCAATATGACCTCAGGGTAAGCCCACACCACATGAGGACCAAGACATTTTATTTGAGGATTTTGGCTATAGCGAAAACAATGATGTTTACTATTTTTTGTTCTTCACTTACATTTTTAACTGTAAATGGTAGATTAAACCAGCTTTGGCATTTCTGTTTTCAGTCATTAATATTATTTAAGATTTTGCACAATTTGACACGTGTTGATTTATTAGTCTTAGCCATAGTTGGGTCTTTTATTTGTGAAATAAGGAAGTAAATACAATTCCAACATTTTGAATAAGACATGACCAAATAGTGAAGGTTACAAAAAGATTTTCATTTTATAAGCAGTACATTATAGGATAAATATACTCATGTATACACAAATGCTTCGGACTCACACATGAATATTACTTAGATCATAAAAATCAAACCTAAACATTGTATATCAAACTAAGGCAATGTATTGACATATTACTGGTTAAAAGGATGTCTCCATCAAAGGAGGTATATGTTCACTCAAATATATTTCTTCAAGACACTTCACCACTTTATTTACTGTACCATATTTGTTTTCCCCGATTATGACTGATTTTATATGAATAACTTTATTGCAGATAACAGGGAAAAGTAACAATTTCTAATGTAAATGAGGTATTATGCTTGTGGATATATCTGCTTAAAAATGTCCACAGTTCTTTTAACTCAACCATTTACAGTATGTTTGAATGAATTACTTACTGTACTCGTAATGGCCCACACAGTGAAAATCAAACCTGACACCATCAAATAATCTCAGTGCTACACCATTAGCCTACCACAAGTACAAATCTAATGAAGGAAATGTACAGACATTTTTCTCAAATTGCTCAACAGTGCAATATAATACCTATTAAATGTACAGACAAATTAAGGCAACAGTGCAGTCATTAACATGTGACATTCTTAAACACACTTAGCAGTTAATAAATGCAGATAATTCATCATAGCTTCCATGAAGGGAGATCTCTGGGTGTGGTTTTCAGCTCTAGTTCCTCATGACCTTCTGGTAGAAGTCTACCATCTGGAGTTGTATCAAAATGAAAATAAAACCAGATCAGATATAATGCACTATACCAAAACATTGATGTGGGTAGTGTTGTTTTTCAGATAATAAACCATGGCTTGTACTATGCTCTAGTTTGCTTATTTACTTGTAGTTTGGGTTATTGTATCAGATAGTAAACCATGGCAGATCTAGTTTACTTATGCCTGAGAGGTTTTCGCAACACACACATCAGCTGTCTGGAGCAGACAGTGACAAATAGCCGATATACTGACTAAGAGAAGACTGTCACTCTACACACAATCACACCACGGTTGTCACTGGGACAGTCAATCTACAAGAGTATTGGTCTGGGGATTATAGACAGTGAGGTTGATTTACTAGGCAAGTCAGCTAAGAACAAATTCTTATTTTCAAGGAACAGTGGGTTAACTGCCTGTTCAGGGACAGAACAACAGATTTGTACCTTGTCAGCTCGGGGATTTGAACTTGCAACCTTCCGGTTACTAGTCCAACGCTCTAACCACTAGGCTACCCTGCCGCCCCAGGTTAGGAATGTCATCCACTGTAGAGACAGTGGATGACCTCTACTATGACTGGGATGTGAATGGTTTAATTACCTCACATGCATCCATTTGGCTTCCCAGAACCTTCTGCAGCCTGGGGCCTTAGAGTTTGGTGAATATTTCACACTGGAAAAAGCACAAAGATGGGCATAATGAAACTGACGTAACTGCTACTCGCTGTTTATTATCTATGCATAGTCACTTTACCCCTAACTAGATGTGCATTCGGAAAGTATTCAGACCCCTTAACATTTCGCTATGTTACAGCCTTATTCTAAAATCAACTCTTTACATAACTTTCTGAATGCAAAGTTTCAGACCCCTTCCCCTTTTCCTCATTTTGTTACGTTACACGCTTATTCTAAAATGGATTAAATAAAAAATGTTCCTCGTCAATCTACAAACACTACCCCATAATGACAATGCAAAAACAGGTTTTTAGAAATTTGTGCAAATTTATTTAAAAAGAAAAAATGGAAATATCACATTTACATAAGTATTCCGACCCGTGATTACAGCCTCGAGTCTTCTTGGGTATGACGCGCTTTTAAAACAAGCTTTTAAAACAAAAACTGAAATACCTTATTTACATAAGTATTCAAACCCTTTGCTATGAGCTCAGGTACATCCTGTTTCCATTGATCATCTTTGAGATGTTTCTACAACTTGAGTGAAGTCCACCTGTGGTAATTTCAATTGATTGAACATAATTTGTAAAGGCACACACCTGTCTATATAAGGTCTCACAGTTGACAGTGCATATCAGAGTAGAAGATGGTGGAAGTGGATACTGAGATCGAATTAAGCAGTGCAACCAGCAATTTTGAAGAAAAATGTTATGAATGGACAACGGTAGTATTTGAAAGTTGGAACAAAAAGGAAATAGTCTAAAATTGGAGTGGATGACACGTGTGTAAATGATAATGAATTGCTTCTTTTTGGGATGCGTTTGAGTAAGGCTGCATATGTGGAAAACTCGTTTGAGGTGTTAAAAATGGTGAAGTATGCGCTTGGAAAGGGGAGGCTGTCAGAGTGACCAGGAGAAATCTTATTTTGATTAATTGTATTTCCGAAGAGCAGAGGAAGATTGCAGTGAGCCTCAAAAGAATCCAAACAACAGAAGTTTTTTGTTTTGAACTTCTGTGTAGATCACCCGTCAAAGGAGTCATCTCAGGGGTGGTGATGGATGTTCAGGCTGAATACCTGAAGAGAATTCCGGGTGTGGTTGGTGCCCGGCGTCTGACCCCGATGGGTGAATGGCGGAAAAGAAGAAAGTCTATCAGTCCTGTTGTTTTTTTTTGATAAAGAGCAAATGCCTACACATGTGAAGCTTGGTTATGTAAGATATGCCGTAAGAGCTTCCATCCCCAAACCACTGGAGTGTAAGAATTATAAAGGATTTGGCCATGTTTCAAGTGCGAACAGAGTATACTGTAGAAGGATGAAGGTGTTGCATTTGTAGTGGGGATAATGTTCCTGGAGTGCCCTGTACGGGTGAAGGAAATTGAGGTGCAAAAAGTTAGTGGTCAATCGAATCTCCAATGCAGAGGTGATTAAAATAATTGAGAAAACGAGTGATGCTAGTGAAGATATGGTAGTGGATACACCACAGCCTGTAGTAAAAGTTTGCTGCCAGACAAAATATCACCTTTTTAACACACAGGATGATTTTGTTGCGTTTATTGCCACAGTTCTTAACTTGAACAGCAAGTCTCAAACAAGTTGATGAAACTGGACATTATTGTGGTTAATGGGACTCAATAATTTTACATCTGAAGAATTGGTGCCGGAAGTCTCCCAGGTTCCCCTTTAGCCTGTGTAGGGATCAGATCAGTTTTTTGTTTTTTTTATTGTATTTTTGGGGGGGGGGGGTCCTGGTTACATCCCGCATAGTAGGTGGCGGGATGCACATTATATTGTGTGATCGGCAATATACCAAAGAAGAAGTGCATACAAACATTTCTGCAGCACTCCACCTATCTGGCCTTTATGGTAGAGTGGCCAGACGGAAGCCACTCCTCAGTAAAAGGCTCATGGTAGCCTGCTTGGAGTTTGCCAAAAGGCATATAAAGAGCTCGCAGACCATGAGAAACAACATTCTCTGGTCTGATGTAACCAAGATTGAACTCTTTGTGCTGAATGTTAAGCGTCACGTCTGGAGGAAACCTGGCACCATTCCTATGGTGAAGCATGGTGTTGGCGTCATGCTGTGGGGATGTTTTTCAGTGGCAGGGACTGGGAGACGAGTCAGGATCGAGGGAAAGATGAACAGAGCAAAGTACAGAGCGATCCTTGATGAAAACCTGTTCCAGAGCGCTCAGAACCTCAGACTGGGGCAAAGGTTCACCTTCCAACAGGACAACGACCCTAAGCACACAGCCAAGACAACGCAGGAGTGGCTTCAGGACAAGTCTCTGAATGTCCTTGAGTGGCCCAGCCAGAGCCGAGACTTGAACATGATCTAACATCTCTGGGGAGACCTGAAAATAGCTGTGCAGCGACAGTCCCTATCCAACCTGACTGAGCTTGAGAGGATCTGCAGAGAAGAATGGGAGAAACACCCCAAATATAGGTGTGCCAAGCTTGTCGCGTCATACCCAAGAACACTCGAGGCTGTAATCACTGCCGAAGTTGCTTCAACAAAGTGCTGAGTAAAGGGTCTGAGTACTTATGTAAATGTGATATTTTTTTATTACTTTAAAAAAAATACATTTGCAAAAATTCTAAAAACCTGTTTTGCTTTGTTATTACAGGGTATTGTGTGTAGATTGATAAGAAAATTTGTATTACATCTGTATTACCTCAATTACCTTGAATAACCTGTATATTGACTCAGTATAATTTTATTGTTATATATTTTTGTAAACTTTATTTATAAAATATTTTCTCTTAACTCTTAGTTTTCTTAAAATGGCATTGTTGGTTAAAATCCAAGGATGTGTCCCTCTTTTCTTCTTTTTCCTAAAATTACATCTAACTGCCAGTAGCTCAGGACCTGAAGCAAGGATATGCATATTATTGATACCATTTGAAAGGAAACACTTTGAAGTTTGCAGAAATGTGAAATGAATGTAGGAGAATATAACACATTGGATCTGGTAAAAGATAACACAAACACCAAAACATGTATTTTTATTTTTTTATCATCTTTGAAATGCAATAGAAATGCCATTATATAATATTGCAGGTTAGACACCAGCTAGATTTTGGCCACAAGATGGCAGCAGTGTGTGTGCAAAGTTTCAGATTGATGCAGGGAAGTATTGCAATACAGGACAATGTTTTGTATCAAGTCTGCCCAAATGTGCCGAATTGGTCAATTGATACATCCGACTGCTGTGTGATGTCCAATTTGGCCCTGGTAGGCTCTCCGTGAAGATCCCGCAGAATAACTCACAGTTTAGTTAGTTACTAAAAACAAAAATTGTTAACTAGGTCAGGTCTGAACCAGTATCTGCATTAGAGACCTCTCTATTGCCCAGAAAGCTCAGATTCAAACTTCCATTCACCAGCTCTGCAAGCATTATAATGTAAAAATACGTTCATTGCTCAACATGGGTGACAGGCAGCCTAGTGGTTAGGATAGTTGGGCAAGTAAATTAAAAGTCGCTGGTTCAAAGTCCAGAGTTGACCAGGTGAAAAATATGTCGATGTGCCCTTGAGCAAGGCACTTAACCCTTGTTGCTCCAGGGTCGTCGTCAATAATGGCTGATGTGCAAGCATAATCAAAGTGTCACTGGACTAGTGCACTTGCCACAGTCTTTAGGTTGTCTATATCTACGTTTCCATTTAATTGGTGACAGATTTTCATGCGAATATTCTAAAATCTGCATATAAACAATATGAACATTTCAAGCTTTCCTTTACGAAAATATGGCACCGGATAACGTGACCGGGAACATTTTAATTTACTGAAAATTTGAGAATTTTACCTCAGATTCGATTTGGCGCAGTCAGCGCCGTCAATAAACGAGGGATATTGGCCAAATGAGCCACATTTATTTGTCCTTAAAAACAGCCTAATACCAAATTACAAAACACTATTCCTTTTGTTTGGATATGTAGCACAAGAAAACCCTTATAACCATTTTTTTTAAATAGTTTTTTTTAGGCTACTTTTCTACAACAATAATTGTCCACCTCACGGTTCAGCTGTTGGGTATTTGAGCACCAAATGCATCAAGGCATTGCATGCATAGGCCTATAGGCTTAGGTGTCCACTGTATGATATTAATATTTTAAAACAAATATAGCCTATATAAAGGAAGAGAAGCTTACGCCTAGCCCCAGGGAGATGGAGAGAGAAATGCCGGCGGTATGCTACAACACAGCCATGCATTTCTTTATGTATGATGGCTACTGCGTCTGCTATACAGATATAGATTTACAGAAGGAGGTTAATTCGTTAATTTTCTAACAGAATATGTTGTATTATGATAAGCATTATACTGTTAGATTATAGGAGTAACTAGTAGGCCTAAAACATTTCTCCTCACCTCAAGTTCAATTGTCGAAGTCAGTTGGAGCGCCAGTGTGCACTGCCTTCATATCATAGGCTTGCAGTAGTCAAAGCTTAATAATAGCCACACCACACCAAAAGTTTTAAACTTTATTAGGGTAATACCAAAAGTAAGTGACGCCATTGTTTATAGCGAAAATATGAGCAGGCTATTATATTGTAGCAAACACAGCATCACAGCCAAAGCAAATGGCTCAACAGAATTAAATTAAATAATTTCGAACTGATTTAAACATTCACAAACGTTTTGAATGGGCTATATCGCAGTAATTACCAACGAAGGCCAGCGCCTACCATACCCAACACATGACAGAAATAGGCTAATGTTCTTTCTTTTACAACAGACCTACTTATAACATATTTTAAACTAAATAATTAAAAAGACAAATGTTATTTAGCCAATACAAATCTCTGAACAGAATTAAACCAAACAGGTTTTGCATATTTAAAAAACAAACAGGTTTCAATTAATAAATAGGCTTACAATAATAACAATTATATACAATATTAATAATGATTAAACAAATGGCCTCCATCTTCACAATCAACAGTATGCTAGGCCTAGGTACCTCTCTCGCTCTCTCTCTCTCTCCTCAGAAGCAGGCCAGGCGTGAGAGAATGGTGCTGAAGCGCGAATAGACACCCTCTCTTGGACAATGTGACTGGCTACAATTCTATTTATTTACTTTTCATGTTTTTATCGGCCAAAAACCGCAATTACCGGCTAAGGGAAACCCTGGCGCATTTTCCTATCAGAGTTGTGTTTCCATCAAATTTACTTGTTGCCGATACAAGTCTGTGTGTCAATACGTAGTGCACATAAAATAATTTGAGGTGAAATTCCTCAAATAAAAAATACAAGTTAAATGAGTTTTCATCGCATTTTCAACTCTTGGCCTACTGATGGTTTTGTCACAAAAAGTGTAGCGAATGTGCTGACTCTCGTATGCATTTGCGCTCCAGCCATCCGTTTGCAGATACAATGCAGGTATAGCCTACTACATGATGAGATTTTAATGGACAACAGTGGCGAGATTATTTTTCTTTGTCAAATAGCAGCCAAGCGTCGATGATCATGTCACCAGAATATGACCCTCCATATTTATTGAAAGGAGCATCAACCTCATCACTGTGCACTTTCAAGTGTAATGTATTTAATCCGTAGCCTAATAAACTGCACGCAGTCCCATGATTCCATGACATTTTTTTTTATCTCACATGTAGGCTACTTTACTCGCATCAGAAGGTTGGATGGAAACCTGGTTAATGTCAAGCCATTTTGAGGATGCTGGAATTATATTTTGAATGAATGTGCGCATGGCTACAGTCAATCAATCAATCAATCAAATGTATTTATAAAGCCATTTTTGCATCAAGAGACTTTTGACGTAGCCTAATCCGATTAAAACATTGTGACTGGTTGTGTTTATCCCACATATAAAACGCAATACATTTAAAAAGTGAAATTATACATATTTAGGCTATATTTATGCGTTAGGTTCTAGGTGTGCGAGTAATAGCCGCTCGGATTGGAAAGGAGGCAGAGTACATGTTAAACTTTCCTGAATAACTGGGCCTGCCGGTTGCATATGTGGTAACATTATTATAGGACGACATGAGAGAATGGGCTAGAACTTAGCTCTGACATGTTTAAAAAATATATTTTTAATCAAAGCTCTCCAGTTCCAATATTGAATTGAATGTATTACATGTTAGGCAAACGGAAAAGGCAGACATTTATGTTCCATAATCTGGCATTACTAATGAATGAAAAAAGCACGACTGCTTCCCAGCGCAGTGTTAACTCATATATTAGTGCAGAATACACCAGGTCTATTTTTGTAATTGGTGAAACAATGCAGCGACAGTCATTCAGTGACAGAGACTCGATGCATTGTCTGACAAGGATTCGCCAAAAAGACTGTCAATATAGAATCATATACTAGCTAGGGTAGTATCTACTTACCGATACAAAAAATATGCAATGAAGATCGAAACAATGAATTGTAAAACCGCCATTGTAAGAGGGAACAGAGTATGATTTACAGTCGGCCCTGAATCAATAAAGGGTGACAGTAGGCTATCCAATGGCTATGAGTCCGGAAGCACAGATTGACTCGCAGCCAATCAGAGAGACAGGAAATAATGCATTTAGGCAGAGTTTATTTTTAAGTTAAGCAGTCAGAAAAAAAGAACAACACAGCGACATGTTATGCTTGCTGTGTCAAATGAATTTACCAGTTGACATGCTTACAAAAAACTTAAACAGAGTTAGGGTAGGGGTAACTAGCCCCCTGGGGTAACTGCCCCCCCCCCCCTCTGTAATTCACATTAAAACCACAAGATGTCACCAAATTATTTTACCAACACTTTGTCTGGCTGCTCCATAAAAAATGTCCTTGGAGATATTTCATCAAAACGATTTTGTGGTAAGTTGATCTATTTTTTTACTTTTTGAAAAAGTTGTAGATATATTCCACTGCTTCTGAGCATACTACTTGTCAATGTCCAGTCTCTAGACAACAAGGTGGAGGAAATTATGGCACGAGTTGCCTTCCAGAGAGACATCAGAGGTTGTAACATTCTCTGTTTCACAGAAGCATGGCTCACTTGAGATATGTTGTCATGAGGCCACCGGGTTTCTTCATGTGTCACGCCAACAGAAACAAACATCACTCTGGTAAGAAGAAGGGCGGGGGTGTATGCCTCATGATTAACGACTTGTGGTGTAATCATAACAACATACAGGAACTCAAGTCCTTTTGTGAGTAAAACATTTAAACGTGTTAACACTCGTAAAGCTGCCGGCCCAGACGGCATCCCAGCCGCGTCTTCAGAGCATGTCCAGACCAGCTGGCTGGTGTGTTTACGGACATATTCAATCTCTTCCTATCCCAGTCTGCTGTCTCCACATGCTTCAAGATGGCCACCATTGTTCCTGTACCCCAAGAAAGCTAAGGTAACTGAACTAAATGACTATCGCCCCGTAGCACTCACATCTGACATCATGAAGTGCTTTGACAGACTAGTCAAGGATCATATCACCTCCACCCTACCTGATACCCTAGACCCATTCCAATTTGCTTACCGCCCCAATAGGTCCACAGGCGATGCAATCGCCATCACACTGCACACTGCCCTATCCCATCTGGCCAAGAGGAACACCTATGTAAGAATATTGTTCATTGACTACAGTTCAGCATTCAACACCATAGTACCCTCCAAACTCATCATTAAGCTTGAGGCCCTGGGTCTCGACCCTACCCTGTGCAACTGGGTCCTGGACTTTCTGACGGGTTGCCCTCAGGTGGTGAAGATAGGAAACAACACATCCACCCCGCTGATTATCAACACCAGGGCCCCACAAGGGTGCGTTCTCAGCCCTCTTCTGTACTCCCTGTTCACCCATGACTGCGTGGCCATGCACACCTCCAACTCAATCATCAAGTTTGCATACGACACAACAGTGGTAGGCTTGATTACCAACAACGACGAGACAGCCTACAGGGAGGAGGTAAGTGCCCTCGGAGTGTGGTGTCAGGAAAATAACCTCTCACTCAACGTCAACAAAACAAAGGAGATGATCGTGGACTTCAGGAAACAGCAGAAGGAGCACCCCCCCCCCCCTATCCTAACTGAAATGGTCCACCCACACAAACAGTGTGGTGAAGAAGGCGCAACAGCGCATCTTCAACCTCAGGAGACTGAAGAAATGTGTCTTGTCACCGAAAAGCCTCCCAAACTTCTATAGATGCACAATCGAGAGCATCCTGTCGTGCTGTATCACTGCCTGGTACAGCCACGGCACCGTCCTCAACCACAAGGATCTCCAGAGAGTAGTGCGTTCTGCACAACGCATTACCGGGGGAAAACCACTTGCCCTCCAGGACACCTACAGCACCTGATGTCACAGGAAGTCCAAAAAGATCATCAAGGACAGCAACCAACTGATCCACTGCCTTTTCACCCAATTATCATCCAGAAGGCGAGGTCAGTACAGTCAGCTGGGACCGAAACACTGAAAAATAGCTTATATCTCAAGGTCATCAGACTGTTAAACAACATTCACTAACATAGAGAGGCTGCTGCCAACATACAGACTCAAATCACTGACCACTTTAATAAATGGATTTAATAATGGTATCACTAGTCACTTTAACTAATGCCAATTTAATCATGTTTAGATATCCTACATTACTCATCTCATATGTATATACTCTATTTTATGTCATCTATTGCATCTTGCCTATGCCACATGGCCACCGTGCATCCATATATTTATATGTACATATTTGTATTCCATCCCCTTACAGTATGTGTATAAGGTAGTCGTTGTTAGATTACTTGTTAGATATTACTGCACTGTCGGACTAGAAGCGCAAGCATTTCGCTACACTCGCATTAACATCTGCTAACCATGTGTATGTGACCAATACAATTTGATTTGATTTGAAGTTAGATCTATAATTGTTTTTAAATATACAAGTAGGAAAGCCTTAAACTATTGAAAGCCTTTTTCTTCTGAAAGTCATTTTAAAGACTGCTGGAATTTAAAATATTACATTATTCAAATCATATTTGGTACAATTGTACATAATGGAATGTATGGAAAAAGAACAACAAAGAGAGAACAAGGGAAATGAATGTGCAGGTGAGTTAAAAATAGGGACTTTACATCAAATCTCCTCATAGTACAGATATTAATAGTAACATGTGCAACACCAATTCCCCCCCACCCCCATATTGTATTTAAATAATTAAACTAAGACAACTAGACATAACTTTTAAGTATTTCTTACTAAATAATTTTTCAAGGGTCAAATTTGGGGTGTAGGCTTTGTCGTGACCTTGCTATCGTTAATGCGATAAAGGCTATTCATTGAATAATTACATAGCACGTTCAAAGATTAGGCAATTACATTAATAATATAACAATTCATTTAGTAGTAATTGTTTCCCTAATCAACTCAAAAAAATCTGAATATCTCGATATACTAGCCATCATCCATCAATCATTTGCTCCTATTTCAGTCTCATTCTGAACGTCGTAATATCCTAAAAATCTGCACAAACCCTGGTCTCCATGATGAATCAGCTTACAAAAATTGGCTTAATTATTTATTTACTAACTAATGAAATAATCGCACATAGTATAAACACACATAGTATAGTATTGATTAACCTAATGCAATGAAATGTCCCTTGTGGACTAAGCCGATATGACGGCTGGTTACACAATGTAAAGAGGGTGTGGAACGAAACAGCGGGAGGAGGAGAGACAGGAATTCAACTATTGTTCATACAGTTGAATAATACACTCATCGTAACTGTGGATGCTTAGCACCCTAACAACCTATCATTCGGATTTAGAAATGCAAAGTACATATTTACGCATGTATGCCTTTGTGTCTCTCTGTGGAGAGTAATTCGGCAGAAGTCTCTGTTGTGTAAGTCTCTGGTTGTCCACCAGAGGTCACCATGTCCTTTGTATTTGTAATAGGTTGGTCTCGGGGTGTCTGTTAGAACTGCTCTTCCAGAGGTGTACCATATGGTGTTAAGAGGTCCTTGTCCTTCACTCTGTTTGTATAGATACCTATGTGTCTCTGCAACCTTAAAGGTCCTCAATGATGTCACCATTGCCATTGATTCTAAGCAATGTTGTGCTGCTATTTTTAATGACTTGTCCAAAGCATTTGATACAGTAGACCATTCCATTCTTGTGGACCGGCTAAGGAGTATTGGTGTCTCTGAGGGGTCTTTGGCCTGGTTTGCTAACTACCTCTCTCAAAGAGTGTAGTGTATAAAGTCAAATGTACTTGTTGCCGATAAAAGTCAGTGTGTCAATACGTAGTGCACATAAAAATAACTTTTGAGCAGAAAAAATGTAATAAAATTTTAAAAAGTTAAATGAGTTTCCATCGCATTTTCAACTCTAGGCCTACTGATGGTTTTGTCACAAAAAGTGTAGCGAATGTGCTGACTCTGGTATTTGCATTTGCGCTCTAGCCAACAGTTTGCAGATACAGTGCAGATACAGTGCAGGTATAGTCTACTCAGTAGCGTGCCATGGTTCTGGGGCCTGGGCCTTCAGTGAAGTCCTACACAGTCCCACCCGAATTAATCCACCTCTTATTACCATCATTATGATGCCATGGCTCTAGACACTATACATTTAGACAGAAACGCAGTATAACCAGGCGTTGCGTCACCTTGAAATTGATTTTTTGTTTTTCAGAGAATTGCAGGGGAAGAGTACAATACCTTTTCATTGTGCAACTTCGTTGGGTGTCCCCAAAAGTTTTCAAAAGCACCATTGTTTGTAAGTGCCCAGCCATACTTTGGTGTCTCGTTGCTGCCTTGTGTGGCTCCAAACACCAAATCGATCACTTGCAAATAATAGGCATTCCCAGCAGTACAGTTTGCAGTGCTTCTCGGAGCCTGTCTTTGTAGCGTCGGCTTTGTAGCATCAGCGTCTACCTCTCCTGACAATGTCTAACTTTTCTTGAAAAGTTTGCCTTGAGAATGGCGTTATAATTATATCCTCGACCAAATCGATATCTTCTCCTTCCGCCATTGTGGGTTGAAAAAACAGTTTAGTAGTACGCAAATTAATTTGTTGATCAATCGTTGATCAATTTCAGTTTCCTAGTTTCCTAGTTGGTAATCCAATCAAAAGACGTGCAGGCCTTGCTGGCCCTGACATCCCACCACTGAGTCTACTACATAATGAGATTATTATGGACAACAGTGGCAAGATTATTTTTATTTGTCAAATGGCAGCCAAGCGTCAATTAATTAATTAATTAATTAATTACGTCCCTTTACTAAAAACAAAATTTCATGAAATAACTAAAAAAGTTTCAACTGTGGCCATTTGTTTCCCTTTATAGTTTATTCTAAGGAGGCACCGATATGACATTTTTGGCCGATACCGATATCCGATAATTTCCTTGACAAAAAAAACAGATACCAATTTAGCGGGCCTTTTAAGCATTCTAGTACAGGTAAATAGATGAAACACACATACTGAACAAAAAGTAATTTTGTTGGCATTTTACGTATGTCCCCATTACCAGTAAAACATAATCAAAACCTACCTAACCTTCTTTCACTTACTTGCCGTGCTGTTTTGTTGTTTATTCTCAACCGGGATTTCATCATACATGTCAAGCAGTCTGTCACTGTGTCCGTCACTGTGTCCGTTTCCATCTTGTCCAGTTGTGTTTGTAACATATCACATAATGCTTCAAACATGTTCTGAAATGACAAGCTGGATGTAGTCTATCACAGTGCCACCCATTTTGTCACCAAAGCCCCATATACCACCCAAAACTGCGACCTGTATGCTCTCGTTGGCTGGCCCTCGCTACATATTCGTCGCCAGTCCCACTGGCTCCAGGTCATCTATAAGTCTTTGCTAGGTAAAGCTCCGCCTTATCTCAGCTCACTGGTCACCATAGCAACACTCTCCAGCAGGTATATTTCACTGGTGATCCCCAAAGCCAATACCTCCTTTGGCCGCCTATCCTTCCAGTTCTCTGCTGCCAATGACTGGAACGAATTGCAAAAATTACTGAAGCTGGAGACTTATATCTCCCTCTCTAACTTTAAGCATCGGCTGTCAGAGCAGCATACGATCACTGTACCTGTACACAGCCCATCTGTAAATAGCACACCCAACTACCTCATCCCCATAGTTGTTTATTTTTTTGCTCTTTTGCACCCCACTATCTCTACTTGCACATCATCATCTGCACATCTATCACTCCAGTGTTAATGCTAAATTGTAATTATTTTGCCTCTATAGCCTATTTATTGCCTTACCTCCCTAATCTTACCTCATTTACACACACTGTACATAGACTCTTTCTATTGTGTTATTGACTGTACGTTTGTTTATCCCATGTTTATCCCACTCTGTGTTGTTGTTTGTGTCACACTGCTTTGCTTTATCTTGGCTTGGTCGCAGTTGTAAATGAGAACTTGTTCTCAACTGGTCTACCTGGTTACATAAAGGGGAAATACATTTAAAAAATACTGGCCAGTGCCACATTGAAAAGGTTTTTTGTTTCTCACAATTGCATATGCTGTCATTCATTCTGATCCAAATCAACTATATTTTTTACTGAACTGTGCCTCACTTCCTCTGTGTTTGTACCTCTCAGGTTGTTACAGAACTAGTTTCAAACAAACATTCTTCTCAGATTTGACTTTTCATTGTAATTGTTGCTACAAATACTTTCCTCTGGTCTCTGATCTGAGGAATGGGGAAGTATGCTATTTTTGTGTCAGTCTTTCCTCATTCAGATCATGTCTGAGGCCTCAAATTTTCAGTAAAGCAGTATGATTTAAGATAAATTCATAAGACAAATTCATTGTGGTTTGTTTGATCATTTACTGTCATGCGTTTTGTTTTTCTCCCATTAGGCCTATGTATCATTCATTTGTAGATATAATGTGCATTCAACATTTCAAAAAGGATGCTGCTGCGACCTTAATAAGTAAAATGATGAAGGTTAAACAATATTTAATGTATCCCAGTGCAAATTCAAGGGTAAATCAATTAGGATTGAGCAATTCATGAAAATAGTATTACTGTAATCCAATGGTTTTATGGACACAGGTGACAGATTGACAATGCAGGTCTCCATACAGGTTCTCACACAGGTGACAATGAACAATTTTGTGATGTGTGCTGCACGTTGATTAACCCCAAGATCTGGTCGTCTGCTTTTTGCCCCCATTACATTTCACCATCTTCACTCAGCTCTTTCAGCAAAAACAAATGAGTTGTCACCAGAGGTCATCTTGATGCAATTGAAAGGATGGTAGGATGCCTCTTTGTGTGTCAACACAGGGTAAATCTGTCACCGGTCAAATTCACGTCTCTGTGTCTGGCTGGCTGTTGAACAGGTGCGAATAAAACCCCATATGTCAAGACGGTCTCTGATGACACTAGCCAAAGTTAAGAAAGTAAATGACATACAGGTAATTGACAAAATAAAGGAAACGCCAACATCAAGCATCTTAATAAGGCGATGGCCCTAGGGTCGCAAAGGGAGGGTATATTACTGGAAAGTTTACCAGTAATCTTCCAGAATTTTGGTATCTTTCAAGGATTTTATGGAATCTATCACAAGACATCTAGTGACTCTTTTGGGTACTTCAGATGATCAAAGGTGTCAGGTAGCCTAGCAGTTAGGGCGCTGGTTTGAATACCTGAGCGGACAAGGTAAAAATATCTGTCGTTCTGCCCCTGAACAAGGCAGTTAACCCACTGTTCCTAGGCCGCCATTGAAAATAAGAATTTGTTCTTGTGGAATAAATCAAGGTGTATGCATACTTTCTGAAGGCATTGTAATCATGTAATTCAAATTAAATACCAACTGTTCAATATCTAAATCATATAATTATGCAATTCATATCATATACCTACTGTGTGGATCACATGCTATCACCATTAACAGTGATGTTCCAGTTCAGAGAAGCATCAAGGGCCCAGATCTACAGTCTAGTTCAGGATTGCCAGGGAAACATAGGATGTTATAACACATACATAGGATGTTATAACACATACATAGGATGTTATAACACAGTGCGAGGATAAAGTGACTAAGGGGGCAGTAGAAATCTCTGTGGGGGCAAACAATTTTGGGGTTCTTGCGTTGGAATTACATCAAATTCAGTTTACATATATAATCATCCTCTACCATAATAATCATAAGGTTGAAATGCAGAGATTCTGAGATCATTGAGTGCTTTTGAAATCTGTATGCTGTCTGTGCTGCGCTGTACAGCATAATGGACAGCCTCCTACAGCAATGCCGTTTAGATGGGCAATTACCCAATTACAAACAGCCTATGTGAATTCAATGCAGCCGTACACACAGCTGTCTTACCAAAATAATGCAAACTAAATGCTGAAAGTAGTAGCTAAGTTATTCATGCATGCAAACAAACATACTGAATAGAAGTTTGTCTTAGAATACCGACACAACTGTGAATGCGAATTAATGTGAACAGAACAAAACAGTGGTACAGAGTAGGCCTAGTAAACAAAATATCAGATCGATAAAAGGCATGACAATCTATATTTAAGTTAGTTACATTAACAGTAAACAAACGCACTAAACGAAAGGCGAATGGAGATCCAGATAACCAAAACATAGCCTACAGCCTACTACATTGAGATGCAGCCATGGACAACTGTCTTGCCAAATAAATAGGCCTATGCAGGAAACATGGGAAAGTCATGCCACTCATAAGTTCAGCAACACATTATGATATGGCACATTACACTTCTGTAAATCAAATTCGACCCACTTTATCATTTAACCAATGCCAGCCTACCATAAACACATTTCAAATATGTACAGTTCCATTTACAGCAATGAAAACCACTAGGCTACCAAGAAAACCATAATAGAATGCAGCCTATATCTATTTCTATGATGAAACATACAGATATGTAGCATCTTTTGTGTTCTTGCATTGGAATTATATACAATTCTGCTTATGTCACGCTATAAGACAAATATAAAAGTAAAAAAATTATGCTTTGACCAAGAAGTGACATGTTCAATGGCATGAAATCTCACTGTGCTCTATCAGCACCATGGACAGTGCAGGTAGCCTGGCGGGTAGGAGAGTTGGGCCAGTAACCAAAAGGTTGCTAGATCGAATCCCCAAGCTGACAAGTTAAAAATCTGTCTTTCTGCCCTTGAGCAAGGCAGTTAGCCCACTGTTCCCCGGGCACCGATGACGTGGATGTCGATTAAGACAGCCCCCTGCACCTCTCTGATTCAGAGGGGTTGGGTTAAATGCGGAAGACACATTTCAGTTGAATGCATTCCGTTGTATAACTGACTCAGTATCCCCCTTACTACACACTAAAGCAAGATTTTGATAAAAACCAACCAGCTAGATTGTTTTAATCTTACCTGTTCAAAAGGGTTGAACCCGTTCAATAGCTAGGCTATCCATATTACCAGAGATTCTTCTTATTCTTTCTCTTTCCATGGCGGATTCCCAGGCACAAATTATGAAACATTTATGAAACAATAGATGTCAAGTCAAAGATACTTGTTTCCCCAATCCATCTGTGGCAAGGTTTTCCCTAAATGTTTATGACAATTCCAGCTCCAGAACCAGCCATAGCCTTAGCCAGCTGTCTACAATTTTGAATACAGTGTAGCAACAAGAGATACCATTAGCTAGCATGCCAGCAAGCTAAACTGACAGCTGTCAGTGCCCTACTTCTTGTTATTTCTCCACTCCATGTGGAAATCACCATATAGTTCCAACCCACAATTTGTGAATATGTATTACCAGCCTGCATCATTCTTCAGATGTGGAACCTAAACAATAATTTTTGCTATAGGAAAGGAACTACATCAAAATAGGTTGCCCTCTGGTTGGGGGCCTTTGTAGCTAAATTCCTACAATTCTACACATTACTTATGCCTTATGGTAATATGATATCTGAGTAAGAATCAATGGGCGGCCCCTGGAGGTCAGGACCCCTGGGCACGTGCCCTGCGTGCCCGGTTGGTAGTCGGCCATGATTGCTACCAGTTTAGATAGCTGGCTAGACAGACTAACTGCCAATCAAAAATTTCACATGGCTTATTGACCCTTTGTTAAACCCCACCCCAGAATTTTGGCCAACTAATCGCAGCGCTCCAATGGATAGCAACTGCTGTTGAGTCCAACACCTTGGACAACTCACGTTTGAAACACATGAAAGCCACCGAGGACATTACAAAACGTAGAGTTTTCATCCACAAGCTAATTGTTTGAATGGATAAATAACTGACCAGTGCACCAGGGGTACTTGCTACTGTGATTCCTGAAATGCAGTGCCTATTGATGAAGTATTTTTTCAAATCCAAAATTATACTTTTGTTACATTGTTTGCTAGCTCAAGCTCTCATTTTTATTGACGACCCAATGTTGCTAATGCTCTCTCTAGCTAGCTAGTAGCCAGTTAATATTACTTGTTTGTATGTTTGCTAGCTAAGTTAGCCATGTTATGAATACAACTCATCTGCTGTCAACATCAAGATATTATTTGAAAGCACTAGTTAGCTCCAAAAGTGGTTTGTAACTTTGGCTGCATGCTGACAGTGCATTCAGAGCCATTTGGCTGCATGCTGACAGTGTATTCAGAGCCATTTGGCTGCATGCTGACAGTTAATTCAGAGCCATTTGGCTGCATGCTGACAGTGTATTCAGAGCCATTTGGCTGCATGCTGACAGTGTATTCAGAGCCATTTGGCTGCATGCTGACAGTTAATTCAGAGCCATTTGGCTGCATGCTGACAGTGCATTCAGAGCCATTTGGCTGCATGCTGACAGTGTATTCAGAGCCATTTGGCTGCATGCTGACAGTGTATTCAGAGCCATTTGGCTGCATGCTGACAGTGTATTCAGAGCCATTTGGCTGCATGCTGACAGTGCATTCAGAGCCATTTGGCTGCATGCTGACAGTGCATTCAGAGCCATTTGGCTGCATGCTGACAGTGTATTCAGAGCCATTTGGCTGCATGCTGACAGTGTATTCAGAGCCATTTGGCTGCATGCTGACAGTGTATTCAGAGCCATTTGGCTGCATGCTGACAGTTAATTCAGAGCCATTTGGCTGCATGCTGACAGTGCATTCAGAGCCATTTGGCTGCATGCTGACAGTGCATTCAGAGCCATTTGGCTGCATGCTGACAGTGTATTCAGAGCCATTTGGCTGCATGCTGACAGTGTATTCAGAGCCATTTGGCTGCATGCTGACAGTGCATTCAGAGCCATTTGGCTGCATGCTGACAGTGCATTCAGAGCCATTTGGCTGCATGCTGACAGTGTATTCAGAGCCATTTGGCTGCATGCTGACAGTGTATTCAGAGCCATTTGGCTGCATGCTGACAGTGTATTCAGAGCCATTTGGCTGCATGCTGACAGTGCATTCAGAGCCATTTGGCTGCATGCTGACAGTGCATTCAGAGCCATTTGGCTGCATGCTGACAGTGCATTCAGAGCCATTTGGCTGCATGCTGACAGTGCATTCAGAGCCATCCAGTGGTTAGCCACACTGCAACCTTCCTTTTACGAGGTTCCCGTGAAGCAGTTGTAATGACAGTCCATCACAACATAACAGAAAGTCTGCTGATTAGCAACGGGTAGTCTGTGTTTTAATTTAATTGTGTATTAAAACACAGCTTGAGATCATTGTGAGGGGCTTCCCGTGAAAATGTTGTCCAAGGTCGCAATAGTTGCAACAAGGGGGCGGGGCTTAGCAAAGGGTAAATTGTCAGCTAATTGAGTGACTGACATAACAAGAGAACGACTGTTGATGCACAACCAAATTTCTAAATTGCACTATTCTTACTCTCAACAGCAAGTTGAGAGCCCGACTGAGTTCTTAGATCAGGGGCCCCCTAGGCAAACGCTTATTTCGCTAATGCCTGGAGCCGGCCCTGGAAAGGACTCAGCCATGTCTAATTTGCACTGTCATACTTCTGAGTCTTCAGCCATGGTTAGCAAAACCCCTGTTAACCATAATTCATCACAATGGTGATGGCAAGTGTTGATCTGAGGCCTTGTGTGACATACAGCTCTCTTTAACTGAGCCTTACGGAGGTGTGATTTTTTTTGTTCTCATGTGTGAGTTAGAAAGATATTATTTGGTCAATATTTACAGGAATACATGATTTCTAATGTAATTTTTCATTGATCACAGTCCAAATACAGATCCCAAATCTGGTAGGACTGGAACAGTAGGACCGAGAAGACCACCAGGACCAGAAGATGAAATCACCCCCTCCACCATTATTTTTCTTGCCCATATATTTAGTTACTGTCTGTATCATGTCATAAATATTCCACTAGTAAAGTTTGAATGTATAGTAGTCACTCATTAGGCCTGATGTGAGGTGTAAGTGATGAGGTCCCCCAGAACATAACCACTGCTGTGACTAATAGTGTAAAACAAGGAGGTGCATAACCACTGCTGTGACTAATAGTGTACAACAAGGAGGTGCATAACCACTGCTGTGACTAATAGTGTACAACAAGGAGGTGCATAACCACTGCTGTGACTAATAGTATAAAACAAGGAGGTGCATAACCACTGCTGTGACTAATAGTGTAAAACAAGGAGGTGCATAACCACTGCTGTGACTAATAGTGTACAACAAGGAGGTGCATAACCACTGTTGTGACTAATAGTGTACAACAAGGAGGTGCATAACCACTGCTGTGACTAATAGTGTACAACAAGGAGGTGCATAACCACTGCTGTGACTAATAGTGTAAAACAAGGTGGTGAATAACCACTGCTGTGACTAATAGTGTACAACAAGGAGGTACAGTTGAAGTCAGAAGTTCACATACACCTTAGCCAAATACATTTAAACTCAGTTGTTCACAATTCCTGACATTTAATCCTGACCGATTTATTTTAAGAATGTGAAATGTCAGAATAATAGTAGAGAGAATTATTTATTTCAGCTTTTATTTCTTTCATCACAGAAGTTTACATACACTTAGGTTGGAGTCATTACAACTCGTTTTTCAACCACTCCACAAATTTCTTGTTAACAAACTATAGTTTTGGCAAGTTGGTTAGGACATCTACTTTGTGCATGACACAAGTAATTTTTCCAACAATTGTTTTCAGGCAGAATATTTCACTTATAATTCACTGTATCACTATTCCAGTGGGTCAGAAGTTTGCATACACTAAGTTGACTGTGCCTTTAAACAGCTTGGAAAATTACAGAAAATGATGTCATGGCTTTAGAAGCTTCTGATAGGCTGACTGACATCATTTGAGTCAGTTGGAGGTGTACCTGTGGATGTATTTCAAGGCCTACCTTCAAACTCAGTGCGTCTTTGCTTGACATCATGGAAAAAAAAAGTTGTAGACCTCCACAAGTCTGTTTCATCCTTGGGAGCAATTTCCAAACGCCTGAAGGTACCACATTCATCTGTACAAACAATAGTATGCAAGTATAAACACCATGGGATCACGCAGCCGTCATACCGCTCAGGAAGGAGACACGTTCTGTCTCTTAGAGATTAACTTACTTTGGTTCAAAAAGTGCAAATCAATCCCAAAACAACAGCAAAGGACCTTGTGAAGATGCTGGAGGAAACAGGTACAAAAGTATCTATATCCACAGTAAAATGAGTCCAATATCGACATAACCTGAAAGGCTGCTCAGCAAGGAAGAAGCCACTGCTCCAAAACCGCCATTTAAAAAAACACTACGGTTTACAACTGCACACTGGGACAAATATCGTACTTTTTGGAGAAATGTCCTCTGGTTTGATGAAATAAAAATATAACTGTTTGGCCATAATGACCATCCTTATGTTTGGAGGAAAAAGGGGGAGGCTTGCAAGCCCAAAGAACACCATCCCAACCGTGAAGCACAGAGGTGGCAGCATCATGTTGTGGGGGTGCTTTGCTGCAGGAGGGACTGGTGCACTTCACAAAAGAGATGGCATCATGAGGATGGAAAATTATGTGGATATATTGAAGCAACATCTCAAGACATCAGTCAGGAAGTTAAAGCTTGGTTGTAAATGGGTCTTTCAAATGGACAATGACCCCAAGCATACTTCCAAAGTTGTGGCAAAATGGCTTAAGGACAACAATGTCAAGGTATTGGAGTGCCTATCACAAAGCTCTGACCTCAATCCTATAGAAAATGTGTGAGCAGAACTGAAAAAGCGTGTGCGAGCAAAGAGGCCTACAAACCTGACTCAGTTACACCAGCTCTGTCAGGAGGAATGGGCCAAAATTCATCCAACTTATTGTGGGAAGCTTGTGGAAGGATACCCAAAGTGTTTGACCCAAGTTAAACAATTAAAATGCAATGCTACCAAATATGAATTGAGTGTATGTAAACTTCTGACCACTGGGAATGTGATGAAAGAAATAAACGCTGAAATAAATCATTCTCTCTGCTATTATTCTGACATTTCACATTCTTAAAATTAAGTGGTGATCCTAACTGACCTAAGACAGGGAATTTTTATTTGGATTAAATGTCAGGAATTGTGAAAAATTGAGTTTAAATGTATTTGGCTAAGGTTTATGTAAACTACTGTCTTCAACTGTACATAACCCCTGCTGTGACTAATAATGTATAACAAGAAGGTACATAACCACTGCTGTGACTAATAATGTATAACAAGAAGGTACATAATCACTAGTATGACTAATAGTGTATAACAAGAAGGTACATAACCACTAGTATGACTAATAGTGTATAACAAGGAGGTACATAACCACTAGTATGACTAATAGTGTATAACAAGAAGGTACATAACCACTAGTATGACTAATAGTGTATAACAAGAAGGTACATAACCACTAGTATGACTAATAGTGTATAACAAGGAGGTACATAACCACGAGTAGGACTAATAGTGTATAACAAGGATGTGCATAAACACCAGCATGACTAATAGTGTATAACAAGGAGGCACATAACCACTAGTATGACTAATATTGTATAACAAGGAGGTACATAACCACTAGTATGACTAATAGTGTATAACAAGGAGGTGCATAACCACTAGTATGACTAATAGTGTATAACAAGGAGGTACATAACCACTAGTATGACTAATAGTGTATAACAAGGAGATACATAATGTAACGGCTTTCTTCTGTTGAAGGAGGAGCGGACCAAAATGCAGCGTGGTATTTTTGAGACATGTTTAATGAAGAATGAAAAAACACGAACAATACAAAAACAACAAACGGAACGTGAAAACCTAAACAGTCCTATCTGGTGAAGACACAGAGACAGGAACAATCACCCATGAAAACACTCAAAGAATATGGCTACCTAAATATGGTTCCCAATCAGAGACAACGATAATCACCTGACTCTGATTGAGAACCGCCTCAGGCAGCCATAGACTATTCTATACACCCCACACAACCCCAAGACGAAACACACCACAAATAAACCCATGTCACACCCTGGCCTGACCCAATAAATGAAGATAAACATAATAAATATAGACCAGGGCGTGACAGACCCCCCCCCCCCCCCCCCTAAGGTGCGGACTCCCGGACGCACATCAAAACAATAGGGAGGGTCCGGGTGGGCGTCTGTCCATGGTGGCGGCTCCAGCGCGTGACGTGAAACGCACTCTATGAATGTCTTAGTCCCCCCTCCTCGCGTCCTAGGATAGTCCACCCTCGCCGCCGACCATGGCCTAGTAGTCCTCACCCGGAACCCCACTGGACTGAGGGGCAGCTCGGAACTGAGGGTCAGCTCGGGACTGAGGGTCAGCTCGGGAGTGAGGGGCGGCTCGGGAGTGAGGGGCGGCTCGGGACTGAGGGGCGGCTCGGGACTGAGGGGCGGCTCGGGACTGAGGGGCAGCTCGGGACTGAGGGGCAGCTCGGGACTGAGGGGCAGCTCAGGACTGAGAGGAAGCCCAGCACTGAGAGGAAGCCCAGCACTGAGAGGAAGCCCAGCACTGAGAGAAAGCTCAGCCAGGTAGTTGAATCCGGCAGATCCTGGCTGGCTGGCAGTTCTGGCAGATCCTGGCTGACTGGCGGATCTGGAAGAGTCTGGTTGACTGGCGGATCTGGAAGAGTCTGGTGACTGGCGGATCTGGAAGAGTCTGGTTGACTGGCAGATCTGGAAGAGTCTGGTTGACTGGCAGATCTGGAAGAGTCTGGCTGACTAGCAGATCTGGAAGAGTCTGGCTGACTGGCAGATCTGGAAGAGTCTGGCTGACTGGCAGATCTGGAAGAGTCTGGCTGACTGGCAGATCTGGAAGAGTCTGACTGACTGGCAGATCTGGAAGAGTCTGGCTGACTAGCAGATCTGGAAGAGTCTGACTGACTGGCAGATCCTGGCAGACTGACGGATCTGGCTGCTTCATGCTGACTGGCGGCTCTGGCTGCTCCATGTAGACTGACAGCTCTGGCGGCTTCTTGCAGACTGGCAGCTCCATGCAGACTGGCAGCTCTGGCTGCTCCATGCAGACTGACAGCTCTGACTGCTCCATACAGACTGGCAGCTCCTTGCAGACTGGCAGCTCCTTACAGACTGACAGCTCCTTGCAGACTGACAGCTCCTTGCAGACTGGCAGCTCCTTGCAGACTGGCAGCTCCATGCAGACTGGCAGCTCCGGCTGCTTCCATGCAGACTGACAGCTTTGGCTGTTCCATGAAGACTGACAGCTCTGGCTGCTCCATGCAGACTGACAGCTCGGGCTGCGCTAAACAGGCGGGAGACTTCAGCAGCGCTGTAGAGGAGGAAGGCTCTGACTGCGCTAAACAGGCGGGAGACTCCAGAAGCGCAGGAGAGGAGGAAGGCTCTGGCTGCGCTAAACAGGCGGGAGACTCCGGCAGCGCTGGAGAGGAGAAAGGCTCCGGTAGCGCTGAACAGGCAGGAGGCTCCGGCAGCGTAGGAGAGGAGGAAGGCTCCGGTAGCGCTGGAGAGGCGAGGCGCACTGTAGGCCTGATGCGTGGTGCTGGCACTGGTGGTACTGGGCCGAGGACACACACAGGAAGCCTGGTGTGGGGAGCTGCCACCGGAGGGCTGGTGTGTGGAGGTGGCACAGGATGGGCTAGACCGTGAAGGCGTACTGGAGATCTTGAGAGCAGTGTTGGCACAGGACGTGCAAGGCTAGGGATATGCACAGGAGGCCTGGTGCGTGAGGCTGGCACCAACTTCACCAGCCGACTAACACGCACCTCAGGACGAGTATGGAGCGCTGACCCAGGTGCCATCAAATCCCTGACACATTCCGTTGGGCGAATTCCATGCAAAAAGCACCAACACAACAACTCCCTCATTTCTCTCTCCTCCAATTTCCCCATTAACTCCTTCACAGTCTCTGCTTCGCTCACCTCCAACACCGGTTCTGGTTCTGGTCTCCTCCTTGGCTCCTCACAATAAACAGGGAGAGTTGGCTCAAGTCTGACTCCTGACTCTGCCACATTCTCCCTGAGCCCCCCCCCCCCCCAAGAAATTTATTGGGGCTGATTCTCGGGCTTCCATCAGCGTCGCCGCACTGCCTCCTCATACCAGCGCCTCTCAGCTCTCACCGCCTCCAGTTCTTCTTTGGGGCGGCGATATTCTCCAGTCTGATCCCAGGGTCCTTCTCCGAACAATTCGTCCTCCCATGTCCATTCCTCTCTTTGCTGCACTTGCCTGTTACCACGCCGCTTGGTCCTGTTGTGGTGGGTGATTCTGTAACGGCTTTCTTCTGTTGAAGGAGGAGCGGACCAAAATGCAGCGTGGTATTTTTGAGACATGTTTATTGAAGAACGAAAAAACACGAACAATACAAAAACAACAAACAGAACGTGAAAACCTAAACAGTCCTATCTGGTGAAGACACAGAGACAGGAACAATCACCCACGAAAACACTCAAAGAATATGGCTACCTAAATATGGTTCCCAATCAGAGACAACGATAATCACCTGACTCTGATTGAGAACCGCCTCAGGCAGCCATAGACTATTCTATACACCCCACACAACCCCAAGACGAAACACACCACAAATAAACCCATGTCACACCCTGGCCTGACCCAATAAATGAAGATAAACATAATAAATATAGACCAGGGCGTGACACATAACCACGAGTATGACTAATGGTGTATAACAAGGAGGTACATAACCACTAGTATGACTAATAGTGTATAACAAGGAGGTGCATAACCACTAGTATGACTAATAGTGTATAACAAGGAGTTACATAACCACTAGTATGACTAATAGTGTATAACAAGGAGGTGCATAACCACTAGTATGACTAATAGTGTATAACAAGGAGGTACATAACCACTAGTATGACTAATGGTGTATAACAAGGAGGTGCATAACCACTAGTATGACTAATAGTGTATAACAAGGAGGTACATAACCACTAGTATGACTAATAGTGTATAACAAGGAGGCACATAACCACTAGTATGACTAATAGTGTATAACAAGGAGTTACATAACCACTAGCATGACTAATAGTGTATAACAATGAGTAACATAACCACTAGTATGACTAATAGTGTATAACAAGGAGTTACATAACCACTAGTATGACTAATAGTGTATAACAAGGAGTTACATAACCACTAGTATGACAAATAGTGTATAACAATTAGGTACATAACCGCTAGTATGACTAATGGTGTATAACAAGGAGGTACATAACCACTAGTATGACTAATGGTGTATAACAAGGAGGTACATAACCACTAGTATGACTAATGGTGTATAACAAGGAGGTACATAACCACTAGTATGACTAATGGTGTATAACAAGGAGGTGCATAACCACTAGTATGACTAATAGTGTATAACAAGGAGGTGCATAACCACTAGTATGACTAATAGTGTATAACAAGGAGGTGCATAACCACTAGTATGACTAATGGTGTATAACAAGGAGGTGCATAACCACTAGTATGACTAATAGTGTATAACAAGGAGGTACATAACCACTAGTATGACTAATAGTGTATAACAAGGAGTTACATAACCACTAGTATGACAAATAGTATAACAATTAGGTACATAACCGCTAGTATGACTAATGGTGTATAACAAGGAGTTACATAACCACTAGTATGACTAATAGTGTATAACAATGAGTAACATAACCACTAGTATGACTAATAGTGTATAACAAGGAGGCACATAACCACTAGTATGACTAATAGTGTATAACAAGGAGGTACATAACCACTAGTATGACTAATGGTGTATAACAAGGAGGTACATAACCACTAGTATGACTAATGGTGTATAACAAGGAGGTACATAACCACTAGTATGACTAATAGTGTATAACAAGGAGTAACATAACCACTAGTATGACTAATAGTGTATAACAAGGAGGCACATAACCACTAGTATGACTAATAGTGTATAACAAGGAGGTACATAACCACTAGTATGACTAATGGTGTATAACAAGGAGGTACATAACCACTAGTATGACTAATGGTGTATAACAAGGAGGTACATAACCACTAGTATGACTAATGGTGTATAACAAGGAGGTACATAACCACTAGTATGACTAATGGTGTATAACAAGGAGGTACATAACCACTAGTATGACTAATGGTGTATAACAAGGAGGTGCATAACCACTAGTATGACTAATAGTGTATAACAAGGAGGTGCATAACCACTAGTATGACTAATGGTGTATGTTGCAGCGTTGACATCATTTCTAACCTTGCTCTCTCTCACTCATGGCCGCAAGGGCCAAGTGGTATCCGTGGCATCGCCACAAAATCTGCCTTTACCATGCGGCTGGGCTACAACTACCCCCGAACCATGCCACCCCATCTAATTCCATGAGGTCATGGACAGAACAAAGTTTGAGTTTCATTGCACCATATACCAGAATGTTGGCAACATGGAACTGCTGAAAAAACGTCCAGATGGTGCTGCACTCCTTCACCACCCAGCAGAATGGCTACATCACGGCCACAGGAGGCACACTGCTGCAGCTCAAAAAGGGGGGTGAGATCTGCCCGTCAGCTAACTATGGTGGCAACGGCATGACCTCTGACAGCTTCTCTCAGGGCACCTGATCTTCACTGTCTGGAGCCCATCCTGACCTGGACACTGATCCCAAAACACAACCACTCTGACACACAGGTTAGAACTAAGCTAAGGTTCTGTATTTTAAAAGGGAGATATTTTATTTTTCTTTCAAAAAACTATTTTAACTAATGATAATCTTTATCACATCTACAATGAAAAGACAGGTCAATTGACTGTTGTGTTATATTTGCATTGAAGTTTGTTATACTTGCACATGAGTGGGAGAGTCATTGCATGCCACATTTGTCTCTCTTCCTCTTTCCTCTATCTTCCACGTTTTTTCACCAAACCAACACCAATGTCTAAACAGTTTATCTGTGTGTTGACCCAATCCCTCTACCCCCCCCCCCCCCCAAACCCAATTATTGGTGTTAGATTAAATTAATCTTACCACATCAGGGAAATGCAATGTGATCACTTTTTGATTTTTAATTGCATTATTTCTTCTAATTATTGGTATGTGTTTGCCCTCTTATGAATTTTAAGGCTAATTAAATGATATAGTTTAGGCCTTGCACATAAAAACACATAGGAACAAAATCTAACTTAATATATGCTAATTATGAGTTTTTGGGTGATGGTGAAATTATGACAAATAAGAACAAACTCAAAACTATGCTCAGGTAGCCTACCTGCTGCTGCATTGGGTCGGGCAAACCATTGAATTATAAAGCTAAAGACTGAATATTTACGTAGTAAACTTCAGATGTAAGTTATTATAAAGAAACTACTTTAAAAATAGATGTTGTATGTTCACATATACCGGATAGGTGCAGTGAAATGTATTGTTTTACAAGGTCAGCCATAGTAATACGGTGCCCCAGAAGCAAATTAGGGTTAAGTGCCTTGCTCAGGGGCACAGCAACACATTTTTTCAACTTGTCGGCTTGGCCCTTCAAATCTGTTTTTGATAAACAATTATATTCTGACTGTTTCATCTTTCGAAAAAATGAATAGAAATAAATACAACAATAAAATAACACATGCACATACTCTGTGCTTTCTGTCACCTCAAGTCAAGACTTGCCCTCATTTTTGGAGTAGCGAGACACAGCACAGCATGCACTTCACGCTCAACCAAAGGGGGGCGTGAAGGTTCCACATCTGCTCGCGCACTTTTCCTCATGTGGAAGATGAGTATAGGGCTTTTCACAAAATACGAACATTTTCATGACAAAAAAATAATAAACGATCATATCATCATACGAATCCCTATGATTCAAACACAGAAATATATATTTCTGCAGGTTATACTTTTATTAAACATTTTTTTGTTTTTGCTCATTGAGCTACAGATTTCACTTATGGGGCACGGTTGAGTGCAATAGGCCTAAAAATGTGCAAAAAATAAACCAACTTCTTACCCTTGGATGCCCAGATATTTGCCTATAGGCAATAGTGTGTGGGTTATCGCACATGTAATTAATAATCTATATACACTGACTGAACAAAACATTAGGAACACCTTCCTAAATTTTAATTGCACCCCCATTTGCCTTCACAACAGCCTCAATTCATCGGGGCATGGACTCTACAACGTGTCAAAATCGTTTGACAGGGATGCTGGCCCATGTTGACTCCAATGCTTTCCACAGTCATGTTAAGTTGGCTGCATGTCCTTTGGGTGGTGGACCATTCTTGATACACAAGGGAAACTGTTGAGAGTAAAAACCCCAGCATACTTGCAGTTCTTGACACACTCAAACCGGTGAGCCTTGCACCTATTACCATACCCCGTTCAAAGGCACTTTTGTCTTGCCCGTTCATAATCCATGTCTCAATTGTCTCAAGTCTTAAAAACCCTTCTTTAACTTGTCTCCTCCCCTTCATCTACACTTATTGAAGTGGATTTAACAAGTGACATCAATAAGGGATCACAGCTTTCAACTGGATTCATCTGGTCAGTCTGTCATGGATAGAGTAGGTGTTCCTAATGTTTTGTATACTCAGTCTACGTAAGAGTCTAGAATGTGCAAAAAAATAACTTTTTGTGCATAGGGAAAAATTGGAACAAAAATATTGTCTATATACATAAAACTACTATGGACAGGCTATAAGCTATATGGAAAACAGACAACTTTAACGTTTTGTCAACTTTAACAGGCCTATTAATGTTATAACCAATCACTATTACAGCAAACTAAAAATTTTCGTAAACATTTTCATTAACAAAAACGTTTTATTACTGAAGATAATGATTTAGAAAAACAATAGGCCTACAATAATACAGGCAGAGTGTAACAGAAGATGTGGTTACACTGCGCACCATTTTAATTGTTGTTGTATATTTTCCCCGGGGACTGACCTTACTTAAATAAGTAAACAAATAAATGAGCGCAATATATAGGCTAGCATCGATACAGACGTGGTGGGCCGCATTATCCCATTGTTCTCACCGGAGTGTAATGAGCGGGCGGGAACCAGCTGCTGCGTCCCGGGCCATCCCCCACACGCCCCTGTGACCTCCTAGGACTTGAGTGCCATCCACAGAGAGTGGCGCTGGTAGGCTACTCCCGTGGGAGCGAGGGAATGCTTGTAGAGGGAGAGTGGCACACCGTACTCGATTGTTCGCTCTAGCAGTCACTGATTCCTCGTTCCACCCCCCATAAACACGCGCGGATGACAGTCTCCGTGGCTTACATTGATTAGATAGCCGTTTGTCTCGCTCAAGGTGGTTTGAATATTTTTGCTAAAGTATCACAGCCAACCAATTAATTTTTCTTTCGATGTGGCTACATGGCTAGATCTACCCATCTGTAAAGCATTTTTGTAAGGCAACCCAGCATTTTTTAGAGTGCACTAACGTTACAATTACTGCTAGGCTAGTTCGCTGTCATTTAGAACTGACAAAAATTGTGTTGGCATGAGTCCCGTTTGTCTAGCCACCCTCTCCGTGCACAATGCTCCTTGATTTGTGAATGGAAGAGCAAACACACCAACGCCTACATTGAGGAAGTTCTGATTCATTCAAGGCTTCTGAGGAGTCTACTGTTTTAGGCCAACAGTCCTCCTCCATTAGTCCTCAAGTCAAGAAGGTCTCTCTCATGCCAGTAGATGACTCCTTTCACCGGAGAGGAAATGGGTAGCCTACATAAAGCAGGTGGGCTATAGTTCACAATAAGTAGACCTAGACAGAATTCCAAAATACTTGTAAAAGCAAGTGCGGTTATTTTAGTGATGGTGCTATGTCATCTCGGTGTAGGCATACGGCTGTTTTTTTGTAAAGTAGTGTGGAGGAATTCCCAAGATGTGCATTACTTCCTTCAGCATCTGTAGTTATTTAATGGTTTCTGGTTAAGCAGAGCTGTCAATCAAACAAGTCGGTATGCGGGGAAGAAGAGTGTGGAACGAACACGGGAGGGGGCGGAGATTCAGTGGCAAGGATTCCGCAAGACTGTTCTTATAATTGGGGGAACATCTGACTCTGTTGCGCGCTGGCAGATGGTCGGTTGAGGCGGGATCGAAGGAGGGAGATTTACGTTCATTGTTCAGGCGCTGGAGCTCAGTCCAGAGACAATAGCCTCCGCAAGGAGCAAGGGATGTAAAAACTTTTCTTTTCAGATTCAGAAAGATGGATAAAGAAAGCAACGGAAATTAATTTTTAAAATCTGGAAATTAAAACGCATAAAAACGTTTGCCAGCTCATCGAGCACATCTATCAGGCCTATAGAAACATGCAGTCTGTCAGGAATTGTAATGTAAATCATGCAAATAACCTCAGTAAAACGCACCATACACACCTGGCCAGTGTTTATTGCAGACAAACAAACTACAAACGTAACGGGTTTTCTCCACAGGTTCTTCAGTGACATGACATCCTCATGGGAACGGATGAGGTCTAATTTTCCAACTGCAGAATATTTTTGATAATAAGGTTGAACGTATTTACAACTCAAATTTTGTTAAATGAATTAAACACGGCTTCACATCATATTTATATCAGCATGATATCTGATTCCTCTATTATTGAACATTTTGGAATGTGCAGAAAATAAATGTTGATGATCTATTTCGAATGATAGCCTTTCCAATGTACACATAAAACCACATTATTTTTCATGGATGTTTTGTCATTGCATTGGCTGTTGTTATAATGTATATTATTATTTATCATGTGTTAATTTGAAACGTATCAAACATTTATCTGTACCATTTTAGACAGAACTACCAACCATGTTGCCTCAGACTCACAGCACTGCCTTGGATGAGCAGCACAAACGTATGCAGTGAAGAGTAATAGACCAACCAGACTACAATTGTTTAGCACGATGCCACTGATATCCTTAGTCGAACCACAGCTTTCAATCACTGCGCATTGTTCGTGTCAGACAGAGCGCGAGAGCGTGGCTGGTTGAATAGGCAACGCGCCTGCCGGGTGCGCTCTTGTGTTTAGTGATGACTCGACTGAAAACGCCAAATAAGATGTTCAGGATGGTTACTTTAGACTTTTAATCCAGTTATCTGATTAAAATACAATTAGCAATAGAATGCCTAACGCAAGAAATATAACTGAAACTTTTGCCAAATTTTGAATAGCAAACTAAATAGACCAATAGTTTTGTTGGAAATGCAATATGTGTAAAGAATAATATTACATTTGACCTTTTTTAAGTAGCCTAGACTTAAATGCTCAAAGTGTAGGCTTAGTTGCTTTCATATTTCAAATTTACCTTTTTCAAAGGGAATGTACAATATAGCAGCGAAGATGAATAGACCAACCAGACTACAATTGTTTGTGCACGACACTGATATCCTTAGTCGAATCACAGCTTTCAACCACTGCGCATTGTTCAGGGAGAGCAGACAGAGCGCGAGAGCGTGGCTGGTTGAATAGGCAACGCGCCTGCCGGGTGCGCTCTTGTGTTTAGTGATGACTCGACTGAAAACGCCAAATAAGATATTCAGGATGGTTACTTTATACTTTTAATCCAGTTATCCTATTAAAATACAATTAGCAATTGAATGCCTAACGCAAGAAATATAACTGAAACTTGAGCCAAATTTTGAATGGCAAACTAAATAGGCCAATGGTTTTGTAATATTATGTGTAAACAATAATATTACATTTTAAATGTTTTAAGTAGCCTAGACTTAAATACTAAAGAAACGTTAGAAAAATGTGCTACAGCGTGTTAGTGGTCTTTTTTCAGAACTTTCATATTTCAAAATGACCTTTTTCATTTTGTTATTTCTGTTCTTTCGTTTTGCATGAATTTGCTGACTTAACTTATTTATTTTCTCACATGGTAATTGCGTGCATGCAACACTGACAAATCGTCAAAAATCGAAAAATAAGTAATAAATATATTAGGTGATTCTTATCAATGGCTGAATTAGTTAGTCACTGCAGTAAATAACTTAGTCCCAATATGAACGCCTATTGTGTTCACTGAAATTATCCATTTTTGATTTCAACATTGAAGAATAATTTGTTGAAACACAAAATCAAGCAATGAATATAATGTAGCCTGATAGTTAGATAGTCAACAAATAATAAATAAAGCTCCATTGTATGAATTAATAATTTAACCAAATTGATAAAAGTAATACATAAACAAAACTATATTTAGTGACATTTCATATTCTTATTTGTATAATCAATTAGCCTAAACAGCTGAATTGTTGTTTATATTATCCCACTTTCACCTGCAATCCGAAGCAGTCTTTGGTAGGACATCACTAGAGAAAAGTTTGATGAAACATGAGAGCTATGGGCTAGCTGGATGCTAAAATTGGTCCAACTAACGGAGGCATTTTACACCAATGAGAGAATCAATTTCAACAATCGGTCCCCCATAAGGCAGTGTAGCCCCTCCTCCAGACCCTATCCCGGCAGAGGAAGTCATTCATGCTCCGGGACAGTGAAACGTTATTGCCAGCCCTTCGGCCTATAGATTCAAAGAGCAAAAGGTCTCTGTCTACTCTGCTTGAGAAAGATTCTTTCACCTGTGATTTTAGGACTTTCGTGTGGAAGTGTGTGCATGCATATCTGTGGTGTGCATATCTACGGTGTGCATGAGCTTGTCGAGGAGTGCTTGCGTGTCCACCAAACAGGTGATCCTTGTTTATGTTCGAACCGACGTTGGACGTTACCGATCCCCTGCTCTTGGACAATGATTGCAGTCCAACAGAAGATACATCATCTATTGCCTGTTTTCCTTCATGAGCACATTTGAAGACAAGCAGTATTATTTACTTTGGGCAGCTAAGCCTCAGTCATCTTCCAAGTGTTCGATAGCACAGTATCCTGGAACTGACCTTCCAGTTCTAGTTTCCCAAAGTCATATCGCTCTCTCGTTTACTCTGAATTTCTCCAAAGAAATAAAAGAACAGCATTTGGTTTGTGTTTTAAATGTACGGGATCCAGGAGCATCTCATAAGAGACGTCAGCGGATTAAAAGAAAGAACTCTGGGAGAGGAGATGGATCCGGTCCGGTCCTGGGTGCGTAATGTCGGTGTTGTCGATGCTAACGTAGCGGCGCAAAGGTACAGTATACCTTCATGTTCTCAAGTCCTTTGTGGTATTTTGACGAAATTAACGAGTCAATCTGTCTTATTGGCAACACAACATAAAACACCATTACGGACCTATAAGAAGTGAATTAGACCTCTTTAAGCATGCACGAGGAGTCGATGTAGGCTATTATGTAGGTAGTTTGTCTCACTTCAATATTCAAAAGCATATTATGCTAGGGAAATAATTAATACAAGTAAATGACAAATAACCTATGTGCACAGATCACCATAACATAGCCCATAAGTGACCGGTGGTGCCAAGCGGTCAAATATAACATATTTTTGTTGATTATGCTCATGCCTCTTGTTTGATACGCATTGACCTCAAACTTCTCCAGACTTGGGATGAAACGAAAAAGCAACAGGTCGTCTTTGGGAGTTAATGGCCGGCGGTAAAGAATGACAAATGTAGAAAAATAGATATCGAGCATCCCTGGCTTTGTGTGAGAGTGCGGCTTGTCCGGGGTACGCGCTGTCAATAGCTAGGGGTGTCACGAGCATGAAAGGGATAGGGATAAAACAAAACAATTAAACAAAAACGCATTCTGTCACGAAAGCGAGCGCCCGGAATAATGTTATTTTAGTGAGGATCACACCTCTTGGCTATTGATTTGTATGAAGCGCATGAAACGCTTTTAACAGTTCGAGTCTGTAAATGTATCCATGTTGAATTATTCACTAATTATTTTATATCTCCGTCCAGTTCTCTGATCACCATAGTTTAGGCCTATATCTAATAGGCTAATTACGATGTAAGTTTATTATAATAATAACCCAATAATAATAACAATACAATTATATTGGTGTGTCTACTGAAATATTAATCAGTAGACAAATTCATATTTATATTTTCATCCCTTTCCCCAAAAGAAAGAGCTTGGAGAAAAATCTAAATGTATTTTGATGAATTAGGCTACCATTATATTATGCATTGAACATTTTTGCTCAGTGCTTTTCATACTGGTTTAAAAGTAACTTTGTGAATTCTAAATGTTAAAATACTCCAGTACATATAAAGTCTGTTATGATAGCCTTGGTATAAAGTAGCCTTAAAATACTCCAGTACATTTACAGTCTGTTATGATAGCCTTGGTATAAAGTAGCCTTAAAATACTCCAGTACATTTACAGGCTGTTATGATAGCCTTGGTATAAAGTAGCCTTAAAATACTCCAGTACATTTACAGGCTGTTATGATAGCCTTGGTATAAAGTAGCCTTAAAATACTCCAGTACATATACAGGCTATTATGATAGCCTTGGTATAAAGTAGCCTTAAAATACTCCAGTACATTTACAGGCTATTATGATAGTCTTGGTATAAAGTAGCCTTAAAATACTCCAGTACATTTACAGGCTATTATGATAGCCTTGGTATAAAGTAGCCTATGTTTATATTATTCAAAGGAGAACGTGCAAAAAAATAAGCATGCAGACAAGGTAGCCTAACATTAATGTCAAAGGTGTATTTTCCAAAATAAACAGATGTTTGGTGGACAAACTTGTAACACATCTCTGTTATTTGGTGTGTTCGGTTAAGGTTATGACTGACGTTGCAAATGTGCGTTAACAGTCTTTTCATATTTTAGATTTATTTTTTTGCAAACGAAACACGTCTCGAGTCATTGGTTGATTGAAGGCCTTTATCACATCATGAGTATCTACTTTCATAATGGGCTACTCACTAGATATGGTAACTTTACCTAAAATGTATCTGATAGTTATTTGGCATGTGCATTTCTAAGTCAAACCTATGTTGTACAGCTATAACTACGTAACACAGTTCAGACGTGTTCTATCGGTGTTAATTTGGTGGGAGTCCGTTTGAAATCGGTTAAATGGACGGTGGTACAGGCCCGCGCTTGATTATTGAGTTGGCCTATAGGCTTCGATCCACCTATCAACCTAACCTATTATTCTCATCATGTAGGAAAATTATAATATGCGTATTCTGCTAGATCTACATTATGCATGCGAAACAAATGTATCGCAGCGCACAATTATCCAATCAAAGCAAATGTTAATTTGCCAGACTTGGAAACTTTTAGTCCTTGGACTTTTCCAAGGTCAAGAGGATGAAGGTCAGCATGAATTCCAAAAATAACTTTCACAGTATATAAAAAAAAAACGTTTTATCTGAAAGAAAGAAAACCTTTAAGGTTTGGAACTTTATATTGTGCAGCGTCATCAAAAACCAGCCTTGGTGTCATCTAGTGTAAGAAGCGAAGCATCGATAAACAACCAGTGTTAATTAAGCTGCAGGCATCCACGTTTGGGGCAAGTCAAACTTTGACCCACCCATTAATGATAAAAACACACTGAGAGGAGAGCTAGGATATTTTTTGACTTCCTTTCATTCCACCATCGATCATCTGTGATTTCCTAGATAGGTCATAAATAGAAAGTTACAGTCATTGAACCCAATGTTTTAAAACGTTTTGAAAGGCGTTGAATTGTTGCTAACAAATAATCTAAATTTAAGCTCGTGAAAATTAAGCATCAACCAAGAATACAGTTAGACTACAGTAATAGACTATGTATTTATTTTAATATGAATTAAGCATATTAATCATGTAGGCTCAAATTCATCCCGTTTTTTCCACAGTGTTTGTTCAGTGAGTATTTTTCAAAACGAATTTCCTCCATATTGCCATTTCTGACCAATTCCTGTTGCAATAGTTGTTGAATCTAGAAATGAAAAAACATAAAGATCAGGAAGCATAGGAAAGCTGTTCCTTTCCATCGTAGTTATAATCACTTCAGACTTCTTTTCCTTTCATCATTTACTTTTCTCTGCAAATGAATGTATTGTTCATTAGACCTGTATTCGCTCAAAGTCTAAACTCAATAACCCTATAATTATTATGTTGTAGCCTATACGGTTCACCTTATTAAACAGTGATTGCAGTTGTAAGAGTTTTTGTTATGTGTGCCTGAGGATTGTGATGTAATGTGAAGTGATTTCACTCTCCTAATTTCCCTCTCCTCTCCTCTCCACAGTGGTGTAGCTCTCTCCAGGGCCCACTTTGAGAAGCAGCCCCCCTCTAACCTGCGCAAGTCCAACTTCTTCCACTTCGTCCTGGCACTCTATGACAGACACGGACAGCCTGTAGAGGTGGAGAGGACTTCCTTCGTGGACTTTGTGGAGCACGACAAGGTGTGTGTGTTTGTTTGTTTTAGTTTGTTGAGTGTGTGAGTATATTTGAGAATAATATGTATTTCTCTTTATTATGCATGTCTGCTTAGGCTATTGTTTACCAGAAATACTTTTTTTAAAAGTTGGTAGCTATTACAGCAGTACTATCCAGCAAAGCTTTAAGCTGGTCACATTTGTACAACCCGTAGCTGGACATTTCTGTGCAGCCAGAAGTCTACATCCAGGCGTTTAACTTGACCTTCCACATCCCCTATAAAGCTGAGTATAATGAACAGCTGACAGCTAAATGTAACACAAGCCTCACTCCCAATAAGCTGAGCTGATGATGAGCGATTGAAAAAGAATACCTAATGACTAATTAGCAGCCTTCCTCATTAGTGGGACATCACTACTTTTAAAAATGCAAATTAAGCTTGCCTCTGTTAAGTTATACCATGTACACATCATCAAAGTCTCTTTTTCTCCCACCCCCATCTACTAAATACTGCTGAGGGGAAGAAGTAAATTCCTCAGGTCAGACATGGGGCCAAAAGAAGGAGAGGAAGAGGTGCAGAGTGGCACTCAGATCAAGAGAGAGAGAGAGGAGGAGAGAGAAAGAGAGAGTTTAGAGAGAACCAGAGAGACAGGGCAGGGGAGGGGTAGACTGCCCATGGTGGGAGCCTTGTGCCCAGTGTTGATGGATGGTTTTGCCTTGTGGTTAAACTTGAGCTGGGAGTGTGGGGCTTGTGGTCCAAACTGGTAACAGCTCTTCCCTCAGAGAGAGAAGAGGGCACTGTCCTGTCAACAGAAGTTAAAACACTGTTTGGTTTTACTGAGAGTGTGAGAGGGAGGGAGACATGGAGGGAGGGCGACAGGGAGAGAGGGAGGGAGGGCTCCACTCTGGGCATCAGTGCTAATGCCAGGGCTGAGGGCTGTCAGTGTTTCTCCTAACGCCACACACACAGCCAGGGCGAGGCAGAGTGATATGACGGCTGCAGAGGAGTTCATTTTCTGCATGGTTAACCTGGCATCTGGTTTTGTTTTGTTGTTATTCAGAGGTGGAAGGGTGATAAGGGGAAATAAATGTTCCTCTGTGTATATGAACACAACATTATATTTCAGTCTCTACTGTATCTCCACTGTCGATTTCTCTCTTTCTCACTTTTACTCATCTCTTTTAATCTGTCCATTGTTTTCCTTCTTCTCTTATCTCTCTTACTTTCTCCCCATCTCTGTATTCCTCTTTCTGCTCAGAGATACCGGCTCCCTGGGTTATTGGACCAAAGAGCATTCCTTTGAGACCAGTTAGGGATAGACTAGGAAAGGGAGAGAAAGAGAGGGATAAAATGAAAGAGAATGGTGTAGAGCCAGGGGGAAGAAGGGATGGAGGAAGGGAAGTTTCTCCTTCAAGGTCGACTGCACTGGAAGAGTTTCCACTCATTGAAGCACACACGCACAAAGGCACACAGACACAGACACTCAAAGACATGCAGACCTATACATATGCACACATGAGCTTGTGTGGACATTAACTGTTGCATACATGATCCTTTGTACACTGTTGTATGTGATCATAAGGATCCCATGGCTTTAGGATTTCACATCAGACATGTGGCAGTTCAACTTCTAAAAAGAGGAGCTAACTCAAGGTTAAGGACCTTGTTCTGGAGCCCAGTGTCGGGTCCCGTCTACAGGGTAGGGATCCCTCTGATCCCCCACCAGTCCCAGGGATGAAGTGAGCTTAACTGTGCTTAACTGTAACCCCACCGCGCTATAACTGCATGACTGCATTGTGTGTTTGTCTGTTTGTCATCTCATTCCAAGGAGCAGACGGGAGAAAAAACCAACAACGGCACACACTACAAGCTGCAGCTCCTCTACAGCAATGGTGAGTACACCAGACCTCCAAACCACCCTGGAATCACATGAGGAGCAGCATGTCCCATTCATATCAGTGTGAGAACTTGGGCATTCAGGAGTTGATATGGTCTGTGTGGTTTCATGTCTCTTGATTCTTTGTCCCGGAGACATTTTAGTGTTTGACCACTTTAGAGTGGGAGGAGAAACAGGTTGTCCTGAGCCAGACCACTGACCAAACACCATTATGCATCTCAATGGTCTGGCCATGGAATGGACATGATATGGACATTTGTTCCAAATATAAGAGGAAAATCACACTTTCCCCCAACCCCCCAACCCCAGTACTCTTCTACCTACCTCTTCCTCTGCCTCTCATCCGACCTCACCCCTCTTCTAAATATCTATCCATTCATCCAATCACTGAGATATTTAAGCCCCAGATTTAGTTGTGTGTGAAGCTGCTCCAGGCCCCATAAACAGGGAAACGAGGTACACGGTGCCCCCCATGGTGTTACAACATCAGATAAGGGATGTGCACAGAGATTTGGGTTCCCATGAGCCTCCACTGCCCCTACTCTGCCATCCCTGTGGCACCCATGGGAGAGGAGATGAAAGACATGTAGCAGAAAGTCCCCGACCATACACACTCAAATACATGCACACACACACACGCCTGGCTCTGCACCCTCCCTTTCCCCCCACTTCCCTCTAGTGATATCAAAGCCCCCCCGATTGAGACTTTGATGAGGGGAACCCGTTTTAAAAGCAATACTCTGCATAATAGGCTCCATAAAACAAAACCTTGGATAACATGCTGCTCTTCAGAGGCAATTCATTACATCAACGTTGTTTCTCTGTCCTGTGTGATTCTCAGCAGCCTACAAGGAAGCGCCCAGAGACCAAAGGTTCAGGTGTTTTCTAAAAGTATGCTGGGAGGTACTCTGTGTCAGATCCCAGAGCTCCTAAAGCCCTCAATTGATCCTGATCTGAACTGTATGGATGACCCAGGAAATGGCCATTATGGGAGTCAAATCAATGTCCAGTCTAAAACACTCATATCCCATGCCTTCAGGATTAGGTTGTCTTTGTGAGGTTAGTTTATATTCCTCTAATGACCGTGTTTATGTCTGTGTGCAGGGGTTCGTACAGAACAGGATCTTTATGCACGACTTATTGACTCCGTCACTAAACAGGTAAGGAACCCTGTTTTCCCTGACTGGATTTAGCCTGCTGTGCAGCTCATGCTTACAGCTTGATTGATTGCACATGAAATCAAATGCCCCATCACCCATGCTCCCTCTCTCTCAGCCCATATCATATGAGGGACAGAACAAGAATCCTGAAATGTGCCGGGTTTTGCTCACTCACGAGGTTATGTGCAGGTGAGTCATTGATGCATGCGCGCACACACACACACACACACACACACACACACACACACACACACACACACACACACACACACACACACACACACACACACACACACACACACACACACACACACACACACACACACACACACACACACACACACACACACACACACACACACACACACACACACACATCCTTACAAAATGTATTTGGGTTTTGTTTTGATGTGTCTGAAATGTGGTATGCCATTTAGAAATAAGACTGGGGCTGAAATGAAAGTATAGCCAGTCCGTCATCAGGCTTGTTACAGTGTGAGCCCCCTGCTGCTCTCCGTGTCCCACGCCAGCTCCTGTTTCTCTCTGGAGCCTCCCTCACAGATAAACAGGGGGAGGTATGGGGCCACTCTACCTTCAACCTCCACTGAAACATGTTAAGGGAATAATCAGCCCCCTAACCCCCCACCCCCATCACCACCTCAGACCCTTATGTTATGCATGGACAATGATCTACATAGGAACAATGTTGAGACATAAGAATTAGAGTAGTTTCTCACAGTTCTGAATGATTTAGTTTCTAACAATGTGCATGGAAACTAATGCATATGTAAAAAGAACAAGACAGTGTGTCAGGAATGGGTCAGGGTGGAAGAAAAGAGAGCTGCCGTTATGGTGCTTTTGGAAGGCGGGGCTTCT